>NW_010169594.1:0-268 GCF_000695765.1 Mesitornis unicolor
TCCCCATCCCCATCCCCATCCCCATTCCCATTCTCAGCCCCAGCCCCAGCCCCAGCCCCTCGGATGGAAATCCAGCTCCGAACCCTCTCCCCTTGGGGTTTCCTCCTCTATTTTGGAGGTGGGGTCAAGAGGGGAGGTTCTTGATGTCAGGGCTGGGAGGTTGGCACAGGGTTGGGCTGGGGAGGCTCTGGGAGTCACAGCGAGTTGTTGCGGTTTGGGGTTGTTTTTTTTTCTTGCTGCTGGAAAATGCCAACTGGCAGGGAAGGGG
>NW_010169594.1:533-2234 GCF_000695765.1 Mesitornis unicolor
AGAAAAAGAAAAAGGAAAAGAAAAAAGAAAAAGGAAAAGGAAAAGGAAAAAAAAGGAAAGAAAAAAGAAAAAGAAAAAATTTTAAAAAAGAAGGAAAAAAGAAGGAAAAAATAAAAGCAAAACTGAGGAAAAGGATAAAAACTAAAAAAGATAAAGAAAAAAGGAAGAAAAAAGGAAAAAGAAAAAAGAAAAAGAGGTAAAGGAAGACAAAAAAAGATAAAACAAGGAAAAAATAAAAGAGAAAAAATGAGGAAAAAGGAAAAAAATCAAAAAGGGAAAGAATTAAAAAAAAGGCTGGAGGCTGCCTGCAAAGCAGATGCTCAGCTGAGCCTTCCTGGGCAAATCCCCTCTGTGGTGGGGAACCTCGCTCCGGAGCAAAATTCCTCACGGGGCGTGAGCTGGAGGGAGGGCAGCGCGCGTGGCTGCTCCCCAGCAGGGACCGACAGCAGCCGTGAGGAAAACACCCCCGTCCTGCGGCTGCAAATTCGGCTGGGGCGAAGCGGGCCTGGCTCTCCCAGCCTCTACACCTAAATCCGGCCGCAGACCTGGCCTCCAGCAGCAAGGATGGGCAAAATCACGGGCACAACCACGGCCATGGGGCAGCAACTCAACGGCACAGTGACCTCCAACCAATCTTAACACCCTCCCACGCCCCGTTCTGCCCCCTGCCTCAGTTTCCCCTCGGATAGAAACCGCAATCCCTGCAAGGGAAGGTCGCGGGGAGCAGAGCAACCGGAGGCCATCGCCGCTGGGGCTGCAGCGTGGCTCTGCGGCTCTCCGGATGCACCCAGGGCTGACGCCAGCTGATTGCTCGCAATATTTCTTTGGCTGATTGCTCGCAATATTTGGTGCGTGGCTCGTATGCAAATCACCAAAAAAAAGGGCCCGCCCCCCCAGCGGCTCGCTCACGGGCACGGCCGCCGGTCAAGCTGTTTCACCAAAACTACATCAACCGAATGCTGGGTTGTTACTGGGGGGAGCTGGATGGCTCGTGGCCCTCCATGCTGCACCCTCTGGTCTGGTGAAACCACACCAAACTGGGACGGGACTGGGACTGCTCGCCGGCTGTGCCTCAGTTTCCCCACCGCTGGGGTGATCCAGGTTTGTGTGAGGTGTTTGCACAGCACCACACTGGCCCCATGGTGGGGTCTCGGAGCCCCTGCCCCAGCCTGGACACTCCAGAAGGTGACGGGTGGCCGTCACCCCTGGGACACTTCCAGCTCTCCCGAATGTGCCACTGGGTCCATCCCCTCTGGCTTCAATGGGTCAGACTCTGCCCCAGCCACAGCCCGATTTTCCCCAAAAACTTTCTGCAAATCCACGCTGCGGTAGCCAAAACCAGTGCCCCATGTCCCCACCACGTCCCTTCCCTGCTGGTGGGCGCACGGGGACATTTATGCCCCCATGGGGCATAATGGGCATCATTAAATACCAATGGTCCCAGCCCCGTTGAGACCCCATTGCCAGGACCCACGGTTATGGGGGGACATTACCCTGTCCCCCCTTTGCCTTCCCAGTCCTGGTCCCCTTCACGGTCCGGTTTCATGGCACTTCCTTCCTTTGCTTTTGGGTCCCCACCACCGTCACAGCAAACCCCCCCTGGTCACGAGCCCCCCACGGATGCCGCGTGTGGCAGACAGGTCCATCCGCCGGAGATGGATTTCGGCTGGGCCCCCGCCCGGGCCTTGCCCCCTAAGCCAT
>NW_010169594.1:2280-12471 GCF_000695765.1 Mesitornis unicolor
CCCGGAGTGACGTCTGCCCGCCCCGGCTGCGTCCCCACGCCTCGGCGTGGCCTCCTCTGCTGCCGGGGAGGGCAAAAATAGGGGGGAAAAATGAGCAACCCCCTTGGCATGAATGGGGCTGGGGGCTGTGAGTGGTATCCCCGGCTGGATTAAGGGATGCTGAGGAAGAATCCCCTGGGGAAAAAGGGAAAATAAGAATAAAAGGCGGTTGGAAAGAAATAAATCGAGGCCAAAAAAGAGCCAGAATAAAAAGAGGTTGAAAATAATAAATGGAGGTTCAGTGTCGTGTGATAAATTATTTCGGTATTATTCATTCCCCGTCTCCAAATCCTGAAGACAAATACTGGGGCAGGTGAACTGGGGAAGGAGATTTCCAGCGGCCTTCTCCCGGTTCCCGGTTATTGACTCTGTCAATCACCGCGGGCGCCATCCCGGCCCCTCGCGCTCCGCAAAATCTGCCCGCTCCCTTTTGTTCCCGCTGAAAAAACCTGGGGGGGAGGAAAGGGGAGGGGAGAGGAATTTGGGGCAGGGAACTTCCAAAAGGGATGATTAAGGAGTTAATCTGCCTGAAATAGATAAGGAGCTTAGAGCCGCTGGTATTTGACTGTCCAAGTTTGGATTCGGAGCGTCTTAAACACTGGCTGGAATGTACTTAGATATGACCAAAGTACCCGTCCCCCCGAGGAATTACCAGGTTGCCAATTAGATTTGCTTCCCAGATTCACTCAAACCTTCACAAGCTTCTTCAGAGCAGGAAAATTGCTGCGGGTCCCCGGGGAGGCAGCGGAGCAGCCCCACAGCCGGCATCGCTGCGGCACGGATCCCATTGGGCACCGGGATTTGCGAGGTGGGGATGCCCATGTTGGGGTGTGGGGGTATGGAGCACGGTGCTGATGGGTGGTTTTGGGTGCTTGGGGATGCAGGAGTGAACATCGCTGTGGTTTGGCACCGGTGATGCCGAGGTGATGGCCACAGCTCACCAGACCGGGCGCAGCATCCCATGGGGCAGCCGAGCTCTCCAACCACGCTCCCAGTGCTGCCATGCAGCCAAATCCAACCCAAATTATGCCAAATCTGCCCCTTCTGAGCTGGCAGCACCCAGAGCCATCCCAACCTCCGGGCACGGGGGGCATCACCAAAATAAGCACTAGGGCAAAGCGGCGGTAGAAAGGCAAACACCATCCCCTCCAAAAACACCTCTCCACTTTTATTCTAATTACCCCACTCCCATCCTCGTTATTACGGTGCTCACTAATGGTGAAAGTAATGAAGTTTGCGGGTTATGTGACCATCACAGAGGGAGGACCATAACGGGGGACCTCCACCATTGGCTCCCACACCCCAAAACCCCAGCACCGAGCTCCTTTCCTCCCTAAATCCAATCCTGATCCCATGGAAAGGCGTCGGGAGCAGCAGCACGTCCCACCGGGCCGGTGTCGGCACCGGAAAGTTGCTGGAACATCAGGTTTGGATGCTGAGCCCTGGTAACGGTTGCTACGTGAAACATTCAGAGGTGGAATTTACTGTCACAGTTAATAATAGATGAAGGTTTTAGAATTTTTGATGCTTTACATTTTAAGCCGTTTGATTTATAATGCTTCAGAAAAGGAGGGGAGAGAGTTTGGGGGTGTAGGGGGGAAAGGCAGGAGCCGGATGGGAACGCCGAGGGGGATGCGGGCGGGGGGCTCCATCCACCCCCTGCCCATGCCAGGGATGCAGGCGAGACCCCTGGACCGCATCCATCAGGACAGGGACACCCCAAAAAGCACGGGGACCAAGGAGCATCCCTGTGGAAAATGGGGATGCCATTGCGACCGAGCGCCTCGATCACCAAATTGCGCCTAATTTCTCTCATTTTTCTATTGGTTTTTTCCCTTAAATCGCTGCATCTCCTCTCACTCTGTTTTCATTCTGGCGGGTTGCTGGGTTATTGACTTGCTGGCGCTCCTCTCCCCCTCTCGCAGGTGTATTTCAAGTAGGCTCCTGAAATAGCAGCGCGCCCGCGGCGGAGCGCGCCGGGTCGTGCTGATTAGCGACGCGACGCCGAAAAAACAGGGGCTTATTTCCCCACCACCGCCGTGTTTGCACGAAGAGGAGCCCATGGCCCTGCGTGTGGGGATGCTGCGGATGGATCTGGGGGGTCTGGTGATGCTGTGTCCTCTCTCCTTGCTGGAATGGAGCAGGCGTTGGTGCCGTGTGAGGGACTTTGGTGTCCTTCAGCATCCCTTGGTGTCCCTCAATGGCCTTTGGTGTCCTTCAGCATCCCTTGGTGTCCCTCAATGGCCCTTGGTGTCCTTCAGCATCCCTTGGTGTCCCTCAATGGCCCTTGATGGGCTCCAAAGTTGCCTATGTCCTTCAGCATCCCTTGGTGTCCCTCAATGGCCCTTGATGGGCTCCAAAGTTGCCTAATGCTCGGGATGGCTGCAGCTTGATCCAGCAACCCTGGAGCACCCCAACATCCCAAACGTGTGCATGGAGCAGCCCAACATCCCAAACACGTGCATGGAGCATCCCAACATCCCAAACATGTGCATGGAGCATCCCAACATCCCCAATGTGTGCATGGAGCATCCCAACATCCCCAATGTGTGCATGGAGCATCCCAACATCCTGCACGTGTGCATGGAGCATCCCAACAAACCAAACGTGTCTGATCAGGATTTAATCCCAGCTCGGTGGGGTCAGGCACCAGACGGGGAGCAGAGGAGGACCCCACATCTCTGCTATCAGTGCTGGGCATGCAGCAATGTCTTGATAAAATTGGGTGGGGTGTGGGATAAGAGAGGTTTTCCCCTCTGCTGCCCCAAACCGAGAGGAGCCACGGCTGATGGAGGTGATGCTGGGGGGGTTCAGCATCCCTCCAGGATCCAGGATTCCCAGGGGTCCCAGGCTGCACTGCCCCGTGATGTCTCAATCAGGGCTTGTGCGCATTTCCATATGTGCAGCCTGGCCGGAGCCGAGTATAATTTCCTTAGAAAGCGGCTTTGACGCACGGGGTAGCTCGCCTTAATGAGGAGGGTTATCCCACAAAGAGCCGTTACTAATGGGCTTGGGGACAGGCAGCTGCCAAAAACAGTGCCACCGTGCGCCCGGCTCTTCCCCAGCCATGGGGTTCCCACTGGATCTGCACCCATGGCTGAGCTGTGGTGTCCCCTGGCTCGGTGGGCTCCCACCCGGGTCCCCGCAAGATCCCAATGTCCTCGAGCTGGCTGCATCTCTGCGATAAAAACCAATTTTGGGTCCGAAAATGCAACCACACAGCACATCTTGGGCATGGAAACCATTCAACCCTTCTCAAAAAGCAGCTTCAGGAAGTGAGACAGAGGCCAGGGGCATCCCTTGGTACCTAGAAGGTCCCAAAACCCTAGATATCCCCAACCACATGAGCACCCGCTCTCCACCACAGCCCCGACCGAAAACACAGCCCCATCCACCAGCATCATTACCAGAACCACCTTATTATAAAAAAAAACCACAGAAGAGCTTTAAAAACCCAGGACTTCCCCAAAAGCAAGTCCCTCCCCGCAGAGCCCTGACAAATTGGGTGGCCAGGTTCAGCCCCGGCACCCCCCGGGGACCCCCCGTTAGCGGCGGGTGCCTCGTTAGGCAGCGCCGCGTCGGCGATTGGCTGAAACTCGTTTGCGGCGTCAAAGCGGCTCTGCCCCAGACACCTTCTCGTACGACCGGAGGCGCAGCACGTCCCAGGGCACTGTCACAATATATTAAGACGCGGCGCTAAAAATAAGCAACGGCAAAAGAGAAAAAAAAAAAATTCAAAAAAAAAAAAATTCAAGCAGGGAAATCGCAGCCCCTGCCCGCTCGGCGCAGGGAAGCGCGGCAGGAAAGAGGGGGTTTTGCTGGGTTCGATCAAAACCACGCGTTTTTCCCTGCATCAGTGAGGAGCGAGCCCTGCGGTGACGCACAGGACTTGGTGACAAAGCCTGGGGTGGTGGTGGGGGTCTCCTGGCAATGGGGGGTGGAGAGGAGCCCTCGCCCACCTCACGCAGCCCAGGCTGGGTGCAGCACCACGTGCGTGGCTGTTTTGCCACTGACGGGCGCCGGCTTTTGGCCAGCGACCCCCAAGCTGGTGCCCCGTGGCCATCCCCATCCCAGCAGCTCCCCAGTGGGGTACCTGTTTGCAAACACCCCAATGCCACCTGGGCACGTGAGCGCTGCCGCAGCACAACCCCTGGGAGCACTTGGGAGCATCCTCGCTCCCAGGGATGCATTTTGCATGCAGGGAGGGGGCAGACCTGGGTGAAACGCTGCCTGCACCCATTGAAATGCCTGCACCCGTCCCACCGCCCGCATCCTGCAGGGTCGCATCGTCTCCTCCATGGGGACACCAAGAGGGACCATTGGGGACACAGCCTCTGCTGTCCCCAGCTGCAGGCTCGGCTCCCGCTGGAACGAATGCGTGCACATACCTCTGCCCCGGCGCGGGTGTTTGCTCTCCTCTTCCGCGGCTGTGATTGATTAAAGGATCAGGGACATCTGAGAATGGAGGCAGCAGCGGCAGCGGCAGAAGCAGCTCCCTTTGGACTTGGAGAGCTTCCTTGCCTGCTGCTTGCTGCTGCCGTTGCCTGTCAGGCAGCTTTTAATCAAGGTTTGCTTATATCTGCAAAGGCCTTTCCCAGAGGGATGAAGGGAGGAAAAGAGGGGGGGAGAGTATATTAACATGCCAGCCACCCTCCCTCTCCCTCTCCTTTGTTTATGGAGAGGGTCAGCGCTTGGAAAGGGCTGGTGGGGATGGGGACAGGCGCTTTGGAGGTGCTGCCGTTGCCTGTCAGGCAGCTTTTAATCAAGGTTTGCTTATATCTGCAAAGGCCTTTCCCAGAGGGATGAAGGGAGGAAAAGAGGGGGGGAGAGTATATTAACATGCCAGCCACCCTCCCTCTCCCTCTCCTTTGTTTATGGAGAGGGTCAGCGCTTGGAAAGGGCTGGTGGGGATGGGGACAGGCGCTTTGGAGGTGCTGGGGGTGCTGGTGCGGCTGGTGGCGTGTCTGGGTATCACGGTGTAGGGACGGCAGCGGGTTGGGATGTGTTCAGGAATGGCAACGGTGTGGGGAGGGAGCAGGACCTGGCAGTCAGGGCTTGGTGGCTTCCCCTGGGTGGCCCTGGATGTATGGGAGGCAGACACCAACCTGGACACCCTCAAATTGGGGTATGAACCTGCAGAGACCAGCACCATCCATACACCAAGACAAGGATGAGGGAAACCTGGGCTCCTCCATCCTCCCCCATCTCTGCGCAGTCGGGGTCCCCCATCCTACAGCAGCTGGGATCCCCGAGGTGGCTGTGTCACCACGTCCCTTCCATGGCACAGGCTTGGGAGCTGCACAGGGACCAGCACCAGCCCCAAACCCGCCCCCCAGGGATGGGTTTGCCCCACGACGCAGGGATTTCAGCACAGCAGCACCAACCACACCACCATCACCCACCAGAGCCCATGCACATCCATGCGAGCAGTGGAGAAGGACGGGTGACCCCCAACCCCACGTCCCCCCCATCGAGTGATGCGCCTGCCTCTGCCACCATCCGCACGCATCACTTGGGCTCTCTGCGTTATCTTATTGCTCAGCTAATGACCTGCTAAAAGTATTATGTGAAAAACCGCACTCTTAGCCAGCCATTAAACTGGTTAGGACCAGCGGGTCATGCTTTATTGCTTTAATAACTGAGTTTATGAAAGGTCGTCTCATAACTGATAACATGCATAATTTTTGTAACTTAATTAATGCTGCTAATATACTGGAGTCTCCATCAGCTGCTGTTGCAACTGATGTGCAGTTTGCATGCGGAGTGGGGCTGGGATGAGCATCCCGGGCCAGGATTTCGGTTCACACCAAAACCCTGTCCTGCTGCTTTCCCGCATCCGAGCATCCCATTTGGAAATGCTGCGGGATGGGAGTCACTCCATGCATCCCTGCCTGGAGTTAACACCAAGCAAAGGAGCTCTGTCCTGAGTGGGGATTTGGGAACCCCCCTGGGAGCCCCAGGACCGACCCTGCTCCCCCTGGGCTGGCACAGGGCAGGCTCTGGGGACTGCACATCCATAAATGTCACGGATTCAGCTGCTTTTCTTCCCAGCGCTGTTATTTTTTTAAGGACAACCTCCTTGACAAGAACACGTTTTCCTCATTAAAGAGGGGATGAAAAATAAAAGAATACAAATCAAGAAGCAAACAACTTCTCCCCGCCGGCCTCAGCGCACACCTGGGGGGGCTGAGCGTTTGTGTGGGGGTGGCGTTTCCCAGGCAGCAAAACCAGGCCCTTCCCTTGCAAAAAAAAAACAAAAAAAAAGAAAAGGAAAGAAAAGGAAAAGCAACGTGAATAGGAGCCCAGGTGCATGCGGTGTGCGAGTCCCTGATATGCTGCCACCAGCAAATCTGGCGAGCTGCGAATCCCCGGCACCGCGCATCCGACGCTGCAAATCCGAGCTGCTCCAGCCGCCCTGCTTAGTTTTGCAAATTCTTTCCTGCTGGCTGCGAAAAGCCAATATGTCTGCGGCTCCCGCTCCAGCGCAATAATTGCTCAGCGCTGGTTATCATCCTGCCAGAACGGCACGAGCTACCGCTGGGGCACTCTGCTTGCTGTAAATGCAGCGAGATGATTTCCTAGCAAACGCAAGTTTTCCAAGGAAGTGGGTGGAAACTGCTTGTCTCTGATTAGACAGCTTGGGTTTTTGTTTGCCTGGTGCTTTAGAAGAGAGAGAAAGACAGAGAGAGAGGAGAAAAAAAAAAATAATAAAGAAGGGCATAAAATGTGTGGCTTTCCATCGCCTCTGCCCTGAAACGCAGGCTCGCGCGCATCCCGGCGATGGTTCCCCTGGGACGCGCGGCGTTGCCCACACTCTGAGCAATGATCCCGGGGAATGAGGCGATGATCCCTCATCAATCATCGCCGCTCCCTCCCTCCCGCGCCCGCTCTGCGAGCCGTGCCCGCCGCTTTCCCTCCGCGCCTCCGAAAACCGGAGCGTGTAGAATTAGGCCCCCGAGGGACCCCAAAGCCAAGACCCTGCTTGGGGTCTCTGCCCCTATGCCCCCCTCCCAGCTCCAGGGATGCTTAAGGGGGATGCGGGATGCTGAAGAAGGGATGCAGGACAGGGTGAATCCCAGCATCCAAAGCTGGATGCTGCGAGGGAGGTGGGATCAGGACAAGCCCTGAGGCTGCAGCTCTGCCTCCCCGCCCTTGCCATGGGAGGGAGGAAAAAAAAATGACTTGAAATTAAGATTTCCTGATGTTTGGGGGCTTGGAGACCTTGACACCCCCTGCGTCCATCTGGCTCTTCCCCTCTCGTGGCAGCTCACTCCCGCGGCCCCGTCTATCAGTGAATACCAATTATGGTTTAGGAGAATGTATATCTGAGATGTGCAAATACAAAAGGCAGGAAATAAAAGTCATCTCTTACTGAAGAGGAGAGGTAACCATGACTACCTGGGACCTCATTTAAAACTGTGCCGGCCGCAGGCTAAAAGGCAACGCTTCCTATTGTTACACACGTTTACAGAAAGCTTTGAAAACCCGATTCCCCCCCAAAACCAGCTGGGAAGTAAAAATGAAAATGAGAATTGGAGGGAGGGGAGGACGTAGAAGGTATTTATTGGTGTTTGCAGGCCGGTTTCGCGGCCCCCCCTGCGTGAAAACAGCCGGGCGAGCTGAAACTTCAAATGAGCAACTCGGAGGGAGCCGGAGCAGCCGGCGGGCGCGGCACCGCGGGGCGGCTGCGGCATCGCGGCTCCAGCGCCACGTGGCAGCCGGGATCCCGCGCGGCAAAGGCAGAGATGCGCTCACAGGGAGGAATGTGGGGAGCGATCGAGCCCACCAAAGGCATTACCGGGATGTGCTGGGGTCCCGCATCCTGCAGAAGGGATGCTCAGGGGGATCAAGGGTGACCGGGAACTGCTGGATGCCCAACAAACCCCCTTCACCAGACCTGGGGGATGCTGTCCTGGGCTTCCCGTAGGGTTTTGGGGACGCTTTTCCCCATGGGGTACATATGATGGCCCCTCTGCATCCAACTGGGATGGGAGGGATGTTCCCACTGATGTGGGGTGCAGGGGGGAGCAGCGCTGGGGCCACTGGGAGGTGGCAGGAGCTCCAAACTGGGTGACACTGGGTCCTTACACACACGGATTTGCTGTGCCCAAAGCAAGGATCAGTGCCTCCCAAATCCCCATCTTGGGGTGATCACAAAACGCTTTCCCGGCACAGAAGGCGCTTGGGAAGGGCCCTGCAGGTCTGGGTGCACCACAGCCACCCTGGCACAGACCAGCAGCACACACAGCCAGTGGCAAACACCCCGGAGTACCCCAAAACCAGGTGCCACATTCAGTGCATGGCACCAAGAGGCATCGCTGCAGTTGCAGCCGAACACGGCGCTCGCCTCCACCCCAGCATCCCCGGGTCTCTGCCAGCACATCCATAGTCCCCGCATCCCTCGGCCAGGGGGCTGCACCCACACCTAGGACCACACATCGGGGCTGCAGGCAGGAGCCCGAGCCAGGAATTATGGTCTGTACAAAAGACAATGACAGTGAATCTTGTTACTGGCTTTTCAGCAAACGTAATTCCTTTTTATTAGAAAATTAAAGGGTATGAAAAGCTTTCCAAGGCTGAAGAGCTGAAATGTGCTTTCATAAAATATGCGGCGTCTGATAAAACGGATTTGCTCGTCTGCCTGCCCCGGTCCCCTCCCCCTCCTGGTTATTATTCCTACCGGCAAGGTGATGCCTTTTGCCAAAACACCGATCCCAGCATGACCGGCTCTCACCCATGGAGACCTTTGGGGACCAGTGCTGCTCCCCAGCGCCCCAGCCACAAGGCACCACACAGCTCATGCCTGTCTGAGGGTCAATTTGGGGTTTTTTTAGCTAAATAAGACTCAGAGGGGCAGCTCTTGCCCTCCAGGGACGCAGGTAAAGGCTGCTAATGGCCCAAATCACCCCCCCAAGCAGTTGCAGGCAGGAGGAGAGGTGAGGCCAGGCAACAGCGGCAGAAAACGATGGATTCCCCCAGCCACCGCACAAACAGTGACCATTAAAAACCTCTTGGGGAGCCTCTCCCAAGGAGAAAGCCGTGCCACCCCCGGTGTGCTGGCACTGAGAGGCACCGAGGGCCCGCGAGCTGCCGGCATCACGCAGCGGGCAGCTCAGGGAACGCGAGGGATCGCCTTTTCTTCCCTTTAATCATTCCCTCAAAACGATGGATTCCCCCAGCCACCGCACAAACAGTGACCATTAAAAACCTCTTGGGGAGCCTCCCCCAAGGAGAAAGCCGTGCCACCCCCGGTGTGCTGGCACTGAGAGGCACCGAGGGCCCGCGAGCTGCCGGCATCACGCAGCGGGCAGCTCAGGGAACGCGAGGGATCGCCTTTTCTTCCCTTTAATCATTCCCTCCCTCTGCATCTTTCATCTTTCCCATGGTCTGAGCCAACCACCCAGGTCTGTGAGGTTCAAGGGTTTTCGTTCGCTCCTGCTCGGGCCTGTGGGCCTGGCACAGGCGCAGGGGCTGTGGCACCACGGATGCTCGCAGGCTCACAGGCCCTTTCCAACTTTTGTGGGCAGAACGGCCCTTCCCAGCCCACCATGGACAACGATGGCAATGCCTGGGCCTGGTTTGACCCTCCAGGCTTTGTATTTCCATTGCTGGGGCCAGTTTTGGGGATGAACGGCAGCGGGACGCATCCGTCCCCATGCAGAGCTCACCACGGCCCAGGGATGAGGCCTTGTGGGGCCAGCACCCTCCGACGGTTCATCAACCTTGGGCAGGTGAAACAACATCCCCTGGGTGCCATCAGCTGAGAGAGGACCTCGCAGCCCTGGACGGTGTCCCCAGGTGACTCCAGCCCTGGCGAGGTGACAGCAATATGCAGGACAAACTGCTGGACACAGGACCTGCTGAGGACAGGGCCAGGTGCACTCAGCACGGAGAGAGACCCCGGTCTTGTGCCACGGTGCGTCCCCTCCCACGACACAACTATGGCATCTTCTCCTTTCCACCCCATCTGCCCCGGTGGCCGCGGCCTCCCCGTGCCACCGCCCGGCCGGCTGTTACCACAGGAAGAGCCACACTGCTACAGCAAACCTCCCTGCTCGGCCCCGCTACAAATCAGGGTCAGGCGGCAGCGCTGTTAGACAGAGCCCGCCGCGACGTGCTCCTGCTCCTAATGTCCTCCTCGGCGTGGTTCGT
>NW_010169594.1:12565-13790 GCF_000695765.1 Mesitornis unicolor
GGCGGGGAGGCACGGCCGGGGGATGTTTTCTCTCCCAGGGCTGCTCCGGCTTTACCTTTAACATCTGCAAATGTGGTTAAAAGTTTGCTGAGCCTATTTTTAGAGCCTCTCACCACATGCGATTTCTCCATCGTGAGACAGGAAACGCTGATGAGGTTGTTCGCTGAGGAGCTGCTTTCTCCTCCCCGGGCGGCCTCCGAGTTCCTCCGTGCTGCCACGTTACCGGCCCCTGGCCCCACAAATCGGCGAGGGCACCGCATCCCGTGGGAGCTATGGCAAACCTGAGAGCAAAGCAGGCTGCACGCATGCCACCAGCTTGCCCCGTGCCTCAGTTTCCCCAAAGCAACAGCGCTTGGCTTCGCTGCCCACCCCGGAGCAATGCAAAGGGCTCAGCAGCTGCTGCATCTCCTCAAAAGCAGGATGCACCGATAAATTGGCACCGGGCTGCCAGCAAACAGACCCTGGCGGGGATGCCCACCACTCATCCCCATGCATGGGGTGCTCAGCACGTCCCCGCCGTCACATTTAACACGAAAATCTTTGGAGTCAAAGTGGATCCCTTCTGCCGCCTGTGCCCGAATCGGTGGCGCGGGTTCGCCAGCCCGCGGCCGGGCGGCGCAGGTACCTGCTGTTTGAATGTCAACACCTCATTTATACATCTTGATTGGCTCTCATCAGCCATGCTGCGTTACACCTGATTGCTCCGAGCCAGCGCGGGGTGCCAGACTGCAGCGCGTAATTTCATTTAATTGGCCCTCCATCCAAAGCAAAACAGAAATAGAGGGATAACGAAACAATAAAGCATCCTCCCCTTTCAAAATAATCAAAATCTCTGCATTGTAGGGGTTGGTTTGATTTTGCAACCGTGTCGAGGGCTGTGGCAGTCCCTTCCCGGTGGTGTCGGACCCCGTGCGATGCTTTGCCACCCCGTGGGCTCGGCGTGCTCGTGCTCTCCCCCTCGTCCCATGACGAGCCCTGTGCTCCTGTCACGCTCGCCTGTGCTCCCTCTCCCACCCGCTCTCGCAAACCACTGAGGCTGAAATTTCAATTAAGACAGAGAAATAATTACCCGCCGCTCCGCATTTCCTCTAAAATGGTAGCCAACACCAGCAAGCCGAGTCACCGCCTCCTGCCGCGTCCTGGCGCTGGGATGACATTTCCAGGATAATGCTGGCCCTGTCACCGCTCACCGGTGGCTGCTACCGCGACCAGACCCGGAGCCCAA
>NW_010169594.1:13821-14306 GCF_000695765.1 Mesitornis unicolor
CCACCCCAAGCCATGGGAGTCACCACGCTGGTGTCCCCAACAGCCCCCGTGCATGGGGACAGGGCGCATGGGAGGGCAAGAGCGAGGGGATGGGCGGATGGACCCACCTTTAGGACACGTCCCCAGCTCGGGGATGCCAGCGCTGTGGCTGTGACAGCCTCTGCCATGGTGCTGCTGCAGGCAGATGCCCCAGCCCAGCATTTGCCGGGGCTCTGCTGGTATTCAACCACATTATGTCCCAGAAATCACATTTCTTGCAGTGTTTTATTGCAGCACAGCCAGAAATAGGAGAGGAACAAACCCCATCGGGGCTGGAAAGGGCACAAATCCCACTCCAAACCCTGAGGAAGGCAGAGATGGACGCTGACCCAGGCACAGAAATTGTTGCCATCATGAGGATGGGGATGGGGATGGGGATGAGGATGGGGATGGGGATGGGGATGGGGATGAGGATGGGGATGGGGATTGGGATGAGGATGGGGATG
>NW_010169594.1:14324-14661 GCF_000695765.1 Mesitornis unicolor
GAGGGGATGACGATGAGGTTGAGGTTGAGGATGAGGAAAGGAGGAGCAAGATGCACAGGGCTGGCCTTGGGTTTCATGCACCTTGCAGGGCTGTGGATCCCATTCACTCACAACACCCCAGACTTGAGCCTCTCCTGCTCCAGCCAAAATCCCCACTGGGCACCAAACCATCAAGAAGCACTGATCAGTTCATGCCAAGCTTGGCTTGGATGGATGATGTTTTCGGGTGGTGGGGGCTGAGATAGAGCTCCAGGAGCAAGAGGGTGGCAACAGCGAGACTCGATGGGGAAACGGGTGCTCCCCACACCCCGACAGGGACAAATTCACCTTGAGTGAG
>NW_010169594.1:14872-21288 GCF_000695765.1 Mesitornis unicolor
CGATCACAAGAGCGGGGAAAGCAGCAACCTCAGGTTGCAGATTAGCTGCGTTTTACAGGCAGGGAGGCAGAAACCTCCCGCGGTTCAACATCTCATCGGAGACCACACAGCGAGAGCGAGGAAAGCCAGGGAGAGGTCGCAGGTCCCTGTGGGGCGACAGCATCCTCTCCCCGACCCATCGCCACACCCCAAATTTCACGCAGGGCCACGCGCTGCACCCCAACACAACCCTCCCCCTTGCAATACCGGCAAGGGGCTGCAGAAAGCAGTTTGGCGAGGAGAGGCTTCTTTAACCAAGTTTAAATGCACTTCCTTTGACTCGGTTCCCAGCTCCGCGTAGAGGAGACCCAACTTGGCCGGCGGCCACGGCGCTGGGCTCTGCACGTCCCCACTGAGAGACACATTCCTCAGCACTGCAGCTAAGTGCAGCGCAGCCCTCCAGGCCTTCACCCCGCCTTCAAGGATAATTTACGCCCTCTGACCCAGCTCCCCCTTTTAAATCGGGCTGATCAATAGCGAAATAAGACAATCCTTTTAAGAAACTATCTCATCTGATCCTGCCGGCTAATGATCTCCGCTTCTCTTGCAGCTGTGTGCAGATCTGTAGCCCAAGCTGCTGGGGAAAAGGGAAGAAAAGAAGCCACCAGGACAAATGTCTCCATCCTTGGTCCAAGCAGAAGCAGCAGGGAAGCACCAGCCCCAAAAATCTGCCCCCTTGCCCATCTCATTCCCTTCTCCCAGCTCATATATCTGAGGATTTTCTCCTCCATCTTCACTCTTCCTGCAAGCTCTGGCATCCTGGTGTGGCTTTGCATTGCTTCCCCTGCGAAGAAAACCCAAAGCACCGGCCCCGAATCCGGTTCCTGGCCGAGCTGTGGTCACCTGCACCCTGTGCCATGCACAACCGCAGCACCGTGCTCCTCTGCGCGTGGAGGGAAAGTGGGGAGCACTGGGGGTCTCCATTGCCTGCCAAGAAACCCTCGCCTCTCGTGGGACCCTCAATTTACCAAAGTCCATGGGTACAGTCGCCATGGAGGAGCTAAACTGGATCAGTGGAAGACGGAGCTGTGTCCAGCACGGGGAGCAGAACGGCACAGCAAACATCCACGGCGAAGCCTCCAGAAGGGCTTTATTGATAGCAGCCACATTTCTATTTAACTGGCAAAGGCCCAGGGTTAACCAGTGAAGAGGGAAGCAGCACAGAACCCTTTAAGTTTTCCAAGTAAATCAGCTCTGGGAACCATCGCGCTCGGTAGCCAAACGTCCCCTGCTCCTTTGTGTGCGCCAGGCTCTGGACATCCATCATGCTGCCCGAGGACCACACTGAGAAAGGATGCTTTCCTCACATCTAAGGGTCCTTTCTCACCCTGGCACACTCAGACAGGGATTTCTCCTCTGCACGGGCATGGTCTGGCCCCCAGAACCCCCTCCCCTTGGGGACATCACCCTGCAAACCACCCAGGATGGGACCATGCCCCAAGGATGCTCAGCACCATCCCTGAATCCACCGGGAGCTGGGGAGCAGGGTCCAAGCCAGGGGCACCTCCAAGGTGTCCCTCCATGTCTCCCCTCCCACCCAGCCCTTGCTCCGAAGCCAGGCAGCAGACACAAAAGCCAAGAGGGTCTGAGGAGCTGCTGCAGCGCGGTGCAGGCCCTGCCACAGCAGTCACAGTGAATTACAAGGTACCGGAGCCGCGTGCCGCCGTGCCTCTCACGCAGCAGCAGTCACGGTGAAGGACACGCTGTGAGAGGAGCAGAGTCTCCTCCGGAGGATCCAGCCGCCGGCCCGGCACGAAGAGGCCAGTGCTGCTCCATAGATCACACAGCGACAGGCACGGCGAAGGACACGGCGCTGCGGGGGCTCGGCCACGCTGAAGGACGCGGTGTTTCTGGGGGGAGTGGGACGGCCGTGAGTGTCCATGCCTTTGCAAGCCAGAGGCCATGAACGTTTGCAATTATTCTTGCCTACTTTGAGCATTTATTGCCATCTCCACCTGAGAACAGAGCCAGATGGGACCCAGCGGAGCCCGAGGTCCATTCCCAGCACAAGGGACCCATTTGGGGACTGACCTCCCCTGTGGCTCCTCTGCGTGGCGTCGAGGACTGTGATGGAGCTGGGCAGCGCCTCCCCAGTGCTTAACGTCCCTCCCTGCCGGAGCGCAAGCAATTTTAGCGGCTGGCCTCAATGCACAATGCAGCAGGAGCGGTGTCCCCTGGTGAGGCATCGAGCGGTGACTAAGAGCAGAGACGACAATAAAGCGGGGGAAGCGAGGTCTGACTGCAAAGCAGCAAAAACCAAGCCCCCAGATCCAGCTGGGAGGCGCTGGTTGATGACGCTCCCCAAAACCGAGCCGGGACTTTTAGGCTGAGCTCGGTCCTGGCACGGGCTCGGTTTGAGTGGAAATCCCGAGAGCAGGAGGAGGGAAAGGCTTCCCCACATCAAGGATGGAGCTCAACCTCCTCAGCAAAGCACATGGAGAGGCTCCTGTACAACCCCCATGTATAAATCTACCCCTTACGACGCTCCCGGTGGTAAACGCGGTTGGGATCGCATACGACTTGACAGATCGGGGTGTATTTATGGCGCTGTGGCACCAGGGACACAACCAGCGGGGGGATTTTTGCTCGGCTAACACAGCCACAACAAACACCTTTGAATCCCTCTCGTCTCCACCAAGGCAGGGATCCAGCCTATTCCCTGCGGAGCGAGCGCCAGGCCTCGGGCCAAATTAACCTCCGATGGATCTCCACCAACTTCATGGGGTTACGGCCACAATTTGGCCCAGGCACAACACCTAAACCTGCTCCTTTTCCTCCCGAATCGGCCAAATATTGCAGCGTTTGTTAGCGTGGGAGAGGGACGCATCCTCCGGGAGGGATCTCTTTGGATACCACGCCAGCCTTTCCTTTTTGTATTTCCTTTGCTGTCTGGGATGAAAGGCGAACGAGACAGGTCCGCGGTACAGATCTGAGCTGTTTGGAGGAGAAATCGGAATTTCCTCCTGCCATTTCTGCTCTTTTGATAGGCAGGTGGGCTGCAGGCAGGAATAACTCAATCAAGACAGAGCAGTTTTTAATTAATTTGTGGATCCCTACGCCGGCTGATCGCCTTGGAGACAAAAGCGAAGCCTCCCCTTCAACACTTGTGTGTGCCGGGTACTCTGAGCCTCCCCTTTTCACCGGCACATCTTTGGTCTGGAAAGCCGCACAAAAGGCAGAATTCCTTCATCTTTTGCTAAGAGGGAGACGAGCGAGGGGGAGCTGGGTTGGGATTTTTTGTGGGGGGGGATTTCTATTCTATTTTTTTTTTTTTTGGAGAATATGAAGAGTTCAAAATGCACAGAGCGGGGAAGGGAAAACAAAAAGGAAAGGGGAAAAAAAAAACCCCAAAAAGCCCCTCAAAGCTAAGAAAAACAGAGTGTTTTTTCCCTTGCTCGGTTGACACCTTCGGCCCATCCCAAAGGGAGGCAGTTGCAAGGTTGAAGCTCCAGCAATGCAGCGGGAGGCTCCTGCCCTCCACCACCGCTCCCTGCCCCCTGCCCCACGCCACGGGGGGCACCGCCGGGCTCTTGCCCTCCCATTTCCCCTCCCCAAAACCCAGCGACAGCGGGGATGCGGGAACTTCCCAGGCGGTGACTGACACCGCAATTATCGACCGCCGGCTGCAAAGGCTCGCTCTCGCCTCAAAATCGCCTGTGCAGCAGAGTGCCAGCCTTCAGAGGCTGCTGCTGCAAACGGCGCAGATTGACGGGGTGTCAAGATATCCGCTGGCCCCGGCTTTTAACGTCCCCGTGCAGGGGGGGAGCGGGAAGAGCCCCTGCGCCGGTGTGGGGAGCTCTGAAAGAAAGGGAGCGGTGAAAAGCTTTCCTCTCTCCTCCGTCGAGGAGATGCTCTTGAACCACCGGCAGCTTTTTCAGCCGCGGCTCGGGAAATCTCAAGATGCTGGAGAAGAAGGAGGAGAGGTGGCGTGCCAGCCGGTGCCTTCCTCCTGCCCAAAATCAAGGGGAAAACACTACCCTCCTCACCAGGTCTCCGTGGGGTGGCACAAACTGGTGACTGCGGGCCCGTCGGATTTGGCCATGGCCATTTTGGAGGTGAGGAGGGCGATAGGTGTCCTGGCCAAGCGAGGTCACCCAGCAAAGGACCAGGACTTCAAGGCCAGGTGCATCTTCTGCTGCTCAGGACATGGGAACCAGACCAGAGCGTTTTCCCAGTAAGAACCAGCAAAGCAGGAGCTCCACGTGGCCCCTGGGTCCTCCACCGCTGGCTGTGATGCCGCTTTGGGTGACCACCCTGCCCGGTGGCTCCTGGGTCATCCACAAGCTCTATCCTCAGCTGAGCTGGCCACCCACAAACCGGGGATGGCAACTTGCCCACGGGGGTGTTTGCAAAGCCCGACGGCACCTTGGGACCACAGCTAAGTGTTACGTGCTGGAGCCAGGGGCCTGAAATTAAAGCCAGCTCCACGACCGACGGTGTCGACACCTGGTGATGAGAGGAGAGGGATCGATGCTGGAGAGTCTGATGCTCCTGATGCAGCGCTGTCGGGGTCAATACGGGGAGAGCAGGAGTCCAGGTTAACTGCTTTGCTCCGTGCTGCGCCGATGGGCGGCTGAAGCCCCGTCCTGCTCACACATCCTCTTCCCCGGCCACCAAATGTCACCAAGAGCATCCCCAGGGTTCGTGGCTCTTGTTTTCATCCATGGAGAGCTCAAGCGTAGCTGAAAAAGGTGCCCAGGGCTGCGAGAGCGACACGGAGGCAATAGGAATCTGTCCCCTGGGAGGTTTTGGCCGTGCCAAACCACCCCTCTGCCATGCACGGCATCACCATGGGACCACATGGGGACACAGGGCTTGGGGACACCCCCTCCCCATGGTCACAGAGACACTGGGGGCCTGGAAGGGGGAGTGGGGATGACGAGACCCCTGTGGAGGGTCCCCCTGCCCATCCCCGTCCCGAATTGCTGTGTAAAGGCAGAAGAGGGGGGACCTCACCCCTCCTGCTGGCACAGGTCCTGCCAGCTCGGTGGCCACATCCTGCTCTGAATCGTGGGTGGGCAGAGGGTCCACGTGGCCTTAGCACAACGCCTGACCCCCTCCAAGTGACACTGGGGGCCACGAGAGCTGTGACAGCAGGGCTGCATCGTGTCCTCTGCATCTCATGGCACCGAACAGCATCCCACAGCACCCAATAGCACCCCATGGCACCCAACAGCATCCCACAGCACCCAACAGGATCCCATGGCACCCCATGGCACCCCACAGCCTTGTGGGGTTCCCCAGTACTGCAGCAAGACCAAGCAGGAGGCACAAGCCCTGCTTTGCACCCTAGGCACTGGCCATCCCCACTGGCCACACTGGGCAGGATCCATCCCCCAGCCCAAAGGGTCCTGGCAGGATCCGTCCCCCAACCCAAGGGGTCCTGGCAGGATCCATCCCCCAGCCCTGGGGGTCCTGGCAGGATCCGACCCCCAGCCCAAGGAGTCCTGGCAGATCCATCCCCCAGCCCTGGGGGTCCAGGCAGGATCTGTCCCCCAGCCCATTGGGTCCTGGCAGATCCATGCCCCAGCCCATTGGGTCCTGGCAGGATCCATCCCCCAGCCCAAGGGGTTCTGGCAGGATCCATCCCCCAGCCCATTGGGTCCTGGCAGGATCCGTCCCCTAGCCCTGCAGGTCCTGGCAGATCCATGCCTCAGCCCAAGGGGTCCTGGCAGGATCCATCCCCCAGCCCATGGAATCATGGCAGGATCTGTCCCCCAGCACAAGGAGTCCTGGCAGGACCCATGACCCAGCCCATGGGGTCCTGGCAGGACCAGAGCCACCAGAGCCAGGCTGCAGCATCTCCCCCCAGGGGGATTTACCCACACATTTCCCCTCAAGCACCACACAACCAGCAGCAGCCGCCCAGCATCACTGGGGGACCACGTTATGACCCCCCTGAGGGGACCAGGGGGCCTCACCTGCACACGGAGCCAGCTTGGGGGGACACACACAGCATCACAACCCCATCCTGGCACAGCCAGAGATGTGCCAGCCCCCCCCCCCATCCAAAAAAACCCCCAAGAAAACAGAGCACGGCATGAATAACAAAAGCAGCGATCAGTAAAGACTCTCCCAAGAGGCTGCAAGTTCTTCAATTAGAGCTCTCATTATAGGAACGAGAAACTCCACGCCGGCTTCTGTACGGATAACACTTTTTTTTTTTTTCCCCCCACCCCCCCCCCCCCCTCCTCTTTTAAAGAAAAAAGGGAGGGAGGGAGAGGAAGGCTGCATCTCTAATGCAACAGACAGGTCTGCTGAGATTCACTTTGCCTCTTATTTTGACTTTCATCTCAAAGAGCTGCCCTGGGAATCCATTAAGTCCAATTTAAATCGGCTCTCCGCCCTCTCGGCTTCTCCCCGCCTTCACGCCCCCC
>NW_010169595.1:0-27966 GCF_000695765.1 Mesitornis unicolor
TAAATACATCCCTGTCTCCACAGCAGCTGCCTTATTAGTGGGTTCGACTACTTTATTTTTTGTTTTCACGTAAGTACCGCTCTGGCGGAGGGGGGCCTGGGCTGGGGCCGGGCTGGGGCCGCCCAGACCAGCGGGGGAAGGCGGCTGGGGCTTGACAGCTCCTCCAGGCCCTGCCGCTGCCAGTCCCGCTCCTTGTCTGCCTGCTGCTACCCTTTCCCGGCTTCGGTTTACAGAGGCTGATTACCTCTCCGTACCGTAAAATGTGTCTGACGGTCAGAGCCACCATTTCATGGCACATAAACCCTATCGGGCTCCTGCAGCTGCCGGCTGTGTACATCAAAGGTGCCAGTTAACCGCAGCCCCCCTCTCCCCGTCTGTGCTGCTGTATGGGAGGGAAATGCATCTCCAGCCACGGCCGCCCTGGTGCCTACAGGCGTGAATCCAGCCTGTGTTTTATCTGGCCAGAGCCTCTTCTGCTTCAGGAGGGAGAGCTGGCCTTTTCCATGAATCTCTCGTGTGTGTTTTGGGGTGTATCTGGCAGAGCCTTTTGGAGTGGAAGCAATCCTAAGTGTTACGGATTCTATGTATTTTTATGTAACTGCCTCTAAAAGCCAGAAGATCTAATGAACGTATTTTGATTTGCTTGAAGGAGGGAGGGGGAAACTTTTTTTTCCCCCCTCTCCATTTCCTCTTCTCTCATTCGCTTCTCCCTTAAGTGCAAAATTGAGCTCTGGCGGTCGGCTTGCAGATCTCCTGTAGTTACATTAATATGTGAGCAGTGTAGTGCTTTAGCTTTGTGTTTCCTCTCCCTGAACATAAACTTGAGTTATGTAGACGGGCAACCCTTCCGATGCTGATGTGACGGCAGATCCCTGCAGAGGCAATGCTGGTACTCGGAGAGAGATGCTATGAAACTCTGCTCTGAAATGAGCTTTGGCTAAGCTGATTTTGGGAAGGTGAAGAGACTGCTATTGGAGAATAAGATTTATTGTTTCACGTGTTTTGAAACTGTTTACCTTGTTTCGCCATTGCTAATTTTTAACTGAGCTCAGTGAAGCTGTTAGAAGCAGAAGGCTGTATAACAGTGGGAGTATGTGTCTGTGTCTTTATCCTTCTTAGTTTGGCTGTGATATGATTCTCGATGTTTCAAAATGCTCATTACTGGCATGGTAATCTTAATGTAGGTTTTCTGAATAAAAAGCAAATGCCGTTTTGTCTAACAGTTTTTAAAATCAGAACAGGTTTTGACACTGAGTTATGCTCTTGACTTGATGTGACTTGATTTCCCATTGCTTGTTTTTAATGCATTTGATATGAAGTACTGGTAAATCCTTTCAGGATATTATACTGTTTCAGCCCCAAGAACTGGTTCAAGTATAAGCCTATCATTCATCATTTGGGCATCTAATTATAGTTTGGCGCTCGCAGGCAAACACAAGACAGAAGTTGGCTTCTGTGATGAACTTGGTTGACGCTGGTGTTGTGAATATTTTTCAAATGGTTTCACAGTCAAAAAAAGGGGTCTTAATGCCAGTGTTTATTTTTCCTGCATTTTGAGAAATGGATGTATGCTACGGTTGGTTTGGAAGCTGTGTGTTTGTTTTCACATGATACTTCCAATGTAGAGCTGCAAATTGCTTAGTGATGTAGGACTTTTCTGGTAACACAGTTGTTGTTGAAACATCCTTTTGGCAACAGGACATCAGCTGAGATGTTCGGTTTAGCATTTGTTACTGTACGGAAGAAGCAATTTGCTTTAGTCTGTTACTGAATCTCAAACTTAACTCTGTTCGCTCTGTTATCAGTGAATAATTACATGTGAAATGAAGTATTTTTAGGATCTCTCCATATTGTAACTTGGCCTGTGCATCTTGAAGCGTTAGTAAGTTTTTTGAGGACTGTCCCAGACATACGTTCTCTGCTGCTGCCAAGTCTTGTGTGTAATAAAAGTAACACATAATTGAGCAACTGTTGTCAGGCAGTATCTGAAGTCCTGTCCATTCAAAAATACTCTGATAAATTTGTATGGAATTGCTGCTGGTTTTTATCCTGAGATAATTTAGTAAAATCTATCTTTGCCTGTGAATCAAAACAAGTAGTATGTGTGAGGTTAGTGTCCTTTCTATGGTGATGGGTTTTCCCCCCTTTCCTGAGCATCTCCATTTTTCCTCTTTTTCCACAGGCAGTGTTTTGTGTCCTGAACATCTTTTTGTGGCGATACGTTGCTCAGGGCTGAGTTAGATTTATGTTTTCATGGGTGTTGATCTGTACAACTCTTTTGATGTTAGGTAGATCTCTAATACGCAGCAGTTGAGACTCTGGTGCAAGCGTTTAAACTGTGTTATTGATACAATCCATGCTTGGTTGTCATAGTACAGAGCTTTATCAGATGAACATTTACATGCGTTTTTATTAATAAATTATTTGTGTCATTGAGTTCTAAGGCTGCTTTGTCTGTTAGTGAACTGGCCTGTACATAAATACATGAAACCAATAATGGATGGGACTCGGACATCGAATTTCAGGTACAGATCAGCTTGGGAGGGTATCAGGCACTTGAGCAGCTCCAGTAGGGTGGAACTGAATAATGGAGGTTAATACACGTGGAAAAATGGAATAATAACTTTTTTCTAACCACTTACTGAACCGAAAGAAGAAAAATTTGGGGGCATTGCAGCCATTTCTGAGTAACACGTATGAAGAAGCTCTGACTCAGCTTTCTCCCTAGACATCTTTGTGGGCTCGAGCCACATGTTACAAGTGTCTTCTCCTAGATGAAAAACTCTTTGAACTCGAAGGCCAAGGTGAGCTTTTGAGCAGTGTAGTCTTTATTTTTAGCTTTTGCCCAAACAGCAGCACATAAAGAGTGCTTGAAATACACAGTACCTGCTCTTAGTTTGTGGTGGTGTTGATCGGTGGTACCCTTATAATTCGGGAAAATTCCATTATAGATTCTGCTTTATTCATTTTCCTCAGCTACCTCCTCAGGATTCACTGTATCACTGTTGTATTTCTTCTGGTTTTATGAGGGGGAACTAAACTATTTAAGCTATCAAGATTGTTACCTGGAAAGGCAACTTAATATTGCAGTTGTATTATTGCAGGCTTTTAGCTCTCCATGTGTGTTCCTTTAATAATAAATACAAGCATGTGAGTAGGTGGTCTAATTTGTCACAGTGGGAGAGTAAACCAGTATTAACTTTACACATTATGAAGGAACATATCAATAATGTTATATATAACATTTAGGTTAATTTACTTATATTAACAAATTAAATGGCATAATGAAGGAAGAGCCAAATCTTCTTAACATTGCGAAAATCCAGAGTGATTCCGTTGTAGCAGACCTGAACTTATTTCTACCAAAACCTTTTTTCTTCATATTTCTCACCAGGCTTTCTGTTAGACATAACAGCTTAACCTATTTCAGTGAAGACTGGGCTTTTATGCCTTGGACCACCGACTGCTATGATGTAAACCTTAGTGTCTTCATCCAGTTCGTACAAAGAACCCGAGACTTGCAAACTTCCCACGTTATTCTAGGTTGCGTAACTTCCATATTAGTGGAGAATGCAGCTTAATTAAGTAAGTATAATGCTGTAAAGCATAATGTCACCCAACAAGCTATTATTCTGGAGCTAATAGTTCTTTTCACCTGTTTAAACTGTGCTACTTACTGTAGTTTTTAGTGCTGAGAGCCTCTGAGTTAGTTTAGCAGCTGCAACGCCTGTATCTTTAGATTGCACAGCAAGCTAAAGGTATAAGGTTTTAAGGAAAAACTGTGGGTTATTTTAGTAAGGAGAAAGCAAGCTCTTAATTCTCTCGCTGAATACTGTAGACTAGAAATTTCTGATGAAATACCCATTTTCAGACTGTTGTCTGTAGCACGCAGTCACTTGAGCATCTTTGAATTGCAGCAGAAACGCATAATTCATAACAAAGGTCCAAGTGCCACTACTGCTTTGATATAATGGTAGTAATGCTGCTGTATATTATTCTCTTAAATGGGATAATAAAATGGGTAATTTTCTGGATGAAGTGAAAGCACAAATAAGGTGAAAACTCATTCAGTCAATACTGAAAATGAGACTTCAGCTTTGTTCTTGGAAGTCGTAATGGGAGGTAATCACAGGTATACGCCACAGATGTATGCAGTTGGCACTCTAATGCAGTCTGTGACACAGGGAATTTAATATCAACAACCCTCAGGAAACAACCGAGGAGTGATAAATTGGTATGAAAGAGCAACTGAAGTTGAAGTCACAGTAGGGTTGGAAAGAAGATAGAGCAATAGCCTATAGCTTTGCTGTTCAGATGGCAGAAGGAGTATTGGGGAAGAATGGCTGAGACTGTGCTCCACAGCAGGGCTGCTGGATTTGCCTTAGTGAGGAGGAAAGCTCAGATTCATTCATGAATGTTTAAAGAAATTGTTGGTATTCTCCCTACATTTGTATATCATGTCACTGATATCATGAACTAGAAGACTCAGCATTTCTGCAAAGGCTTAAACACACTGGTTAGCTGTATGTTAATTCAGATACACTTGTGTTATGATAAACATACTTCTTAAGTCATAATCATAAGAGCAGACGTATACCAATTATATGAGCCTATGAGAATTGCCCTAAAATAAGTATATAATAGCATTTTAAAGTTCAAAAATACAGTAACCATTATGGATGCTAGTTGATGGAAGTATAATTATGTGTATACTTTAAAATTCTTGAGCTGTTTATTAGATCTTATCCTCCCATGACTTGTACATGTTCAAAGATCAAAAGAGGGGGAAGCATCATCTGCTTTTTTGACTTGGGATTGTTCACTTACTAGCAAAGTTCAAGCTAATAGAAGATCATCCTCTTTGCTTTAGTGAATTTGGTTTGTATCCAAACATGTTTTTCTTACCTAAAGGACTTTAAGGACCTCAGTGAACTCCAGTTCGAGATGTTCAGATGTTCCCTCCTGCCAGTTCAGTGTTCTGATTTCAGTTAGAACAAACGATAAAATGGGATTTAAAATGTATCTTGCGGATGTTACATAGCTTCATCTGTAATGCAGGTGGATTTTATGCCAGCCTAGAGGAAACAGAACTTTATGCTGATAAGTAGATGCACAAAAAAGGAAATTATAGGAAATTAAGATTACAGCTCAGATTGTTTAATCTTGAGATGCTGTTAGGCAGCATAAATTCTGCTTTGGAGCGTGAACTTACATCCCGCTTATGGTTTGGCCTCTGCCTAGTGACTTGCTGAAGGCTGCTTGCGGATTTGGGTGTAGCTCTGGTGGTTGTTGCCTGTGACTTATGATGCCAGAAGTTGAAGGTTTACTGTGCTGTTGATGAAAGCGTGTGGACACGCTACTGCTCTGCCCATCCACTTCCTCCCCGTACTCACTGAACGGTCATACCAGGTATCCTTGTAATTTTGAAGGCTTTGCAACACAAAGCTCATCTTCCTTGTGTGTTTCTAGCCATTCTAGGGGTTGGTAATTGTGACAAAGAACAAATTCCCCCTTCTTGAACTTTCTTTCCGAACCATATTTCATTACTTGGAGTATTAATGTATTTCTGACTTCTTTTTTTGTTATTTTTCTTCCCACGTGCCAAATTGAGAAATAACTGGAACTGATAAGGGAGCAGCTTCACAAAGTATACATTCACAGAGAGCCGTGCAGTTGACACTATGTATAAAGAGGAAAAAAGGGTGTGCAAAGAGGTGTGCATAAGTTTAATCATGTGAACTTCAAAACCGGCTTCGCAAACGAACACTGATTTCAAATAGTGCAGTTCAGCCTCCTGAGATATCTTACCATTTTCCATTTTAAATGCATCTTCAATGGCAGGTTTTCCCTGTCCACTCTACTTGCGATTCAGAAAAGGTAAGGCTTGCCAGGTTGACCTGAGTCATCTCAGTTGTCATGTCTGTCAGCTGCTGAAAAATATTTATTCTTGTTATGACAAAGAAATGTCCTTTTAAGCTGTGGCAATTTCACATCTTGGTATATAAATTTTGTGAAGAGAATCCAGACAAACTTGTCAGGCAAGATAAAAAGACAGGCAGTCTTAACAGGAAAATCTATTTAACTGAAGTGTGAAAAGTCAGTTCTGGGAGATTTTTTATGCTGGAAGAGAGCTCAGTTTTACTGCTTTTAACTAGTCCACTATATCTTCTTTGCTTCCAAGGGGACCAGAAAAGTTGGCAATACTGGACACTTCTAAAAACTATCAGAATTCACTCCTTCAGGAAAAAACCAACCCAAGGCAATGTTTATTATCAACAGAATTACTTATTCTTCCTGTAGTTTGGGCAAGGGAAAAGGAGAATCACCTTCACTGGTGGCAGTAAATAGCTAGTCCTGTTCAGCTGTGGGATGCACAGCTATCTGTCTGCAGCCACACAGTGACATTTCAAGGCTCACTGTAGATCTGCTTTTAAAGGCAGATGAGACAATGCCATGAAAGTTATTCTTGTACGTGGGCCATCCACAGCTGTGGATGTGTGTGATTTATGCCTATGTGTGATAGCAGCCTCCTTTCTGTTTTTCCTTATGAGCGGAGGTGAAGGATGTATGGAAGTAGGAATGAGAGAGCATCTCAGAGTGGGTGGGACTCTCAGCCCTTGTACATGAACATACGGGCAATTCTTCTATTGCTGTTCAAGGCCCTTTTCAAGATGCTAATTTAAATACTGTCCATGTTTGTCCAAGTATGCCACACATCTATCCTTTTATAAAGAGAAGCAACCTCTACAAAATTATACTAATTACTTGGGAACTTAGTTGGTCTGTTAGTAATGTACATTAGGGGATGCTACTGTTCAAAACACAAATAAAACTTAAATTGAGAGATACATTTGGTGACCTTGGAGGTCTGATTTTTGAGGTTCATTACCTGGGACAGTTGCTAATTACACAGTTACATTTTTGTGTAAACAACTTAGCTTGTTACTAGGTGCTTCTCAGCTGAAATTAGCTGTAGGATGCTGTGGTGTGGGGATCTACGTTAGACTTGTGAAAGATGACCTGGAACAGGCTTTCTGTTCTTGATTTATGTGTAAGCTACAAGGAAACTTTGCAAGGCCTACAAAGGGAAGCCATGAGTTTTGTTTAGCTTGCATTGAAAGATGTCTGGAATACAGTAATAAGGTGGTATAAGCCAATTTAGGGCATGAAATAGATGCATACAGTCGTATCTTAAAAGCTGAATCAGTGCTACACTTGTGTAACTGGTGCAAAAGTGGAACATTGATTTACTGTCCTGTGATGTGAGCCAGTAGTTACAAGTAGATACTTTTCTCACTACTGCAAGAGTAGGGTTCAGTTTGGCTGCACTGTTACAGAGGAACCGTTCCTTGATCATTTGTCAGTGGGAGCTGCTTTTGAAACTGAAAGGAAGAAGCATGGGGGGTTGGGACAATAATGCTGCAGTTTTTAATGGATATTCTGTGTAATTCTTTGGCAGCAAACTCCATAGATTGGAAAGCTGTAGTTAGCCCAGTTTACCATAGGAGAGACAGTTTCGGGGATCCTTTCTTGGTGATTGCAATATTTAATTCAAATAAGTACACCGTAGCACAGTGTAAACTACATAAATCTGCAGACAGTAATCTGTATACAGAAAGAGGATTTAATTAGTCACTGATTGTTCTTCTCCAGTTGCTAATGCAATTTAGCTAGACTTGCTTCAGACCTGTCCAAAGTACCTAAATCTCTGAGCTCTAAACCTATTAGGCAGACGTTAGCGGGTACTTGACTCTTTGTTTTTCTTGGGATGGTTATTATGGAATAAACTGTACAGTAACACATACTTAGATATTGCAGTGGTTACCATGGTTTTCTGTTTGCGAAAGTGTAATGCAAAATTTGTGGACTTCAAATGTGAAATCCTTATGAAATATCTGTACTCTACTGCTCTGTGTTGAGATCATCCAGTAACACAGGACAGTGGAGCCAGGTGCAGAAAAAAGACCTTTTGAATTTCAGATCTAAACACTAAAGCAGCTGTTTCCAGTCTACATGTGCACCGTTTTGTTATGTACTTCAGTGTTGTATGAAGTCACATAATTAGGAAATTGTACCCTTTGTACAAGAGGACAACAAGCTCTGTGGAGCAAGGCAGGCGATGTGAATACATGAAATACAGTTTTTTGTCAAGTCGCATATAAAATGATGTAGTTATAATTTGAAGGAGGGAGGCGTTCACAGGGGCTGACTACTCAGTAATTCCCATGGAAATGAGGTTTGTATGTGCCGCTGAAATTTATTCTCTATAGAAAACCCCTGTATGCACTCAGACTAAACTAATCACGAATATTCTTAAATGAACAAATTACTTTTTAAGCTGGAGTCTAACAAAGCAAACTTGAAACTGCTTAAATATATAAGGACTTTCATAAATACAGTCAGACCCAAGCCTTACTCTCCCAGGATTCTTAAAACTAAATTGGCATTTACATTAACTCTCTTTCATGTCTTCAGGGAAATAATCCAGTGTAATATCTATATCAACACAATTTAAGTATAGTGCTGGGAATAAGGAAAGCTTGGACGTTTCTATAAACAAGCATAATATTAATTTAAACTTGGGTCAATCACAGAAATGCTTCAAGTTGGAAAGGTTCAGCTTAAAACTTTTCTGTCTACTCTGATCCCAGTTGTCTGGGAGAGGCAGGTATTTTCTTATGGAAAAACACTTCCTCTTCCCCTTTTCAGCCAGTTCAGTTTCAAACATTATTTGGGATTATTTTCATTGTGTATAACCTCTCTTTCAATTTTTTCTCATGAGTGAGATCTCATTTTGCATGTTTAGCTTTCTCTGAAGATTGTTTGCCCTAGCAATAAGACTCTCCAGATGTGTTATGATCTAATAACACTGAGCACCAGTGGTCAACTCTTGTCTGCTGTCAGCAGCTTGCTGAACCACCTCCCCTGTTTTACCAAAGCCCAGCGTTTGGTTCTGTAGCTTCTTAGCTCCAAGTGGCAGGAGCTGTAAGCTGTGTAGGTGAGCGCGTTCTCCCTGCATGGGGTTTGTGCCCAGCATTAGGCTTGGGAGCTACTGCCCAGAGACTTCCCCTTGGAACCACACTGTTAGCTTGGCTTCTCCTCCAACATCCCAAGGCACAATGGTGGAACAGGGACTTAGAGATGTCTGTATCATCATCTTCATCTGGTCAAACCTGTGACTTTGGCCAGTAACTCTAAGTTCTTTTTTATTTTCTTTTAAATTCTCATTTCTGCCTTGTATGGTGCATAAGTCTCACATCTTTTCTTTTAGAAGATCTTGCTGAAACCCCTGCCTAGTCACCTGTAGATTGAAGTCAATGAGATTGAGGTCTGTGGTTTGAATTGGCAATCTAGGCTCATTTTAAGGGGTTGTACAGGCATTAGCTCTGTCCTTGTGCTTTACATCTGTGGCTCATGAAAGTCTCTAGGATGGAGTTGGGATTTGGCTAGGCAGGACTTATTTTGTTTGGGTATTACATGGCATGCAGCCTTGATGTTGCCTTGGTTAAAAATTATTAGCAAGCCCTCAAAGGCATGAACTCCGCTGTATATGTGTGTTTCTGCTTAAAGAATCTCCCTTCTGAGGAGCGGCTGAGGGAGCTGGGGCTCTTTAGCTTGGAGCAGAGGAGACTGAGGGGAGACCTCATTCATGTTTATAAATTTGTAAAGGGCGAGTGTCAGGAGGAAGGAGCCAGGCTCTGCTCTCTGATGTCCAATGTCGGGACAAGGGGCAATGGTCCCAAGCTGGAGCATAGGAGGTTCCATGCGAACCTGAGGAAAAACTTTTTTACTGTGAGGGTTACAGAGCACTGAACAGGCTGCCCAGAGAGGTTGTGGAGTCTCCTTCTCTGGACACATTCAAGGCCAACCTGGACGTGTTCCTGTGTGACCTGGTCTGGTGATCCTGCTCTGGCAGGGGGATTGGACTGGATGAGCTTTCAAGATCCCTTCCAGCTCCTGAGATTGTGTGATTCTATGATTCTGTGAATCTGGTCTCCTTTCTTCACTGCTATCTAGGTGACAGTTGAAATTCACCATTGCTACAAATTTATTGGATGAGAAATGTTATTCTCATCCCTAGCTTCAAATCAAGTCTGTTTCTTGCCTGCCTTCAGTTATAACTTCTGCAGCTGGCCTTCTAGCAGGTTAAGTGTTTAAAAGTGTTTGTAATTGTGCAGAAGCTAGCAAAGACTGCTACAGGTAGAGCTGTAACAGTGAACAGCACTTGCATGCTAATCCTTTTATAATACATTTATATATCAGTTATAATCAGTTATAGTTATAATTTAGTATCCTAATTCACAGGGCCATTACTTCTCATCATATTCTTTAACTCTATTTACATTGTATGCTAATCACTCTGCAAAGAACCAAGTACAAGCTTGTGTAGTGATGCAGCTCTAAAGAGAGATTTCATAGTATGTGCATTTAGAAAAAACTTTGTACAAAGTGACAGTCTCTGTCTATAGTCTTCAACTTGATCAGTGCACAAGTAGGCTGGCTTTTCACATAGCACATCTTGTGTAAATGGCTAGCAAGTCTTTGCAAAAACAATAAAAGCATCAACAGGAACTGGATTATTTTATTATTTTTTTCAAGTTACCAATTTTTGATAATTCTGTAGGAAGAGATATAATAAAATGGCTGCTTCCTGATACATAGGATGAGTCAAACAGGAGATAGGAAACCGCTGAATCTGATGAGGTAGCCTCTAATTCATGTACGGCAGTTGTAGCATCTGCGGCAGCAAAGGGGATCAGTATTTGCCACAGAAATTTCAAAGTGCAAAGACAATGCAGGATTAAAATAACAGGACTTGTTGGGTGTGGCCATTAAATCAATGTGATTTTTATTTTTTTCTTAATTGTGGAACAAATCTTCTATTTCTTGTCCAGACGTAGAACTGTACCAGAAAATAAACTGCAAGGACCACCTCAGCTCCTCTTGGCAGAGCTCTGCTGAGAACATGCCCTCATCCTACACCATATATCCATTTTGAAAGTTAAGTTTTAAAATAAAAGCCAACTATATGAGAAATGCTTTCAAGAAGCTGAGGGAGAGTGGAGGACAGGCAGACATAGTTTGTAACAGTGAAAGGGTTGGTTGCTTGAAATGGTATGGTTCTGGTCGTGTCACCTTTGTGTATTTTCAGAAAATGGCATTTGGCAGATCGATTGCAATGATAATGAGATACAAGGTCTTACACGTGACAGTGAATGTCTCTGCTGATGATAATAAACTGCTTTCGTTCTCTAATACTTGAGTGAAGATGACTAGACAGAACCACAGTAATAGCATAGTGATCTTTTGTTTCACATTTGAGCCCTTTCTGATAAGAAAGCAGCTTTGAGCGTGGTCATACGCCTTCGTGGGACTGTTCCTGACTGACGTAGGGCTGTGTGATTTCCATCTGGGAGTTGCCCACGAGACGCTATTACTCAGTCAGAGGGCAAGGCCGTGAAAGACACAGACCTGGGAAAGTGCTCAGGTGTGTGTATATATGTATATGTTTTTTCAAATGAGCTTGTGATTAGGACTGTTACCAAGGCCACCAGTGCCTGGGCTCAGGCTCAATCCTGCAAAAACCTTCCTGTACTCTCTCTGGCAAGTCATTTAATCCTTCTTCTGCATTAAGTATAAGGTTTTATCTGTGGCTGTTTCTTATACTGGTAGTTAGCTGGGGCAAAACTGTGCCGTTTCCTGTGTCAAAGTCTCTGTCCCTTCTGGTCTCCAGCAACATAACGTATGAATTAGGTTGTCAGTGCTGTCATCCCTGTTCCTCAAAGAGGGAAACTGAGGCAGAGAGGCACTGTACTACTGGGGTATTGGTATTTTAGAAGTTTTGTATGTACATGCTGACTCCAGGCTAATGCCCTGTCAGCCCTGGACTCAACTGGGATCGTTCTTCCAGAGAGGGCTCCTGAAGATACGGCTTAGTCTAGAGTTTCTTCTCCATCTAATATCAGTTTGAGCCGTTCTCAAATGCAAAGGAATGTCCTGCAGCAAGACTGTGTTGTTTCTTTAACACTTAAATCTTCGTGAATGTATCAATACGGATATACATGTACTAAAGCGTCATTGTCTCTCTTTAAAAGTTTAATGGTAACATTGTAGTCTTTAAAGTTTCATTTGTGTGTCATTCCACAATAGCAATTACTTTTGCCAAATTTTTCTTGTATTGTATTACAAAGGCTAGTGGGATAGAGCTAGACATGATATCTGTAGTTCAAGAAGTGAAAAATTAATGATTCCTTCTCTAGCCTGCTGTGTTTGATTTATAATTCATATCTGATAAAATAGAAATGCAGTGCCAAGCCAGCTATCTGCTTTCCATTTACTATGTAGGTGGTTGGATTTTTATTTTTTTTTTTTAAATTCTTCCTTTAGTGGATGTTGGGGCTTTGAATTTTGGGCCTTAGAGTGCTCCTGAAGAAGGTGGTTGCCAGACCCACATTTTCTTCATCTGTCATATCCTTCAGACTCTCTATCCTTTGTAGGATCTGGCCCCAGGACTTGTGTTGACCCTGAACTGTATAGCTGCTGTAGCAGGCTGCTGCCATGACCCTTGACTTTTAGCATAACCTGAGTGTGTGGTTTACCCTTACCAAAGGCACTTAAAAGCAGAAGGAAATGGAGAAGTACAGGGATTTTTAAGTGCCATAAGCAATTACTTACAGCCTCTCTCTGTCTCAAGGAGAGACACAGGTCTGGACTAAGCACTAGCCCCTTTACGTGATACATCCTTCATTTCCTATGTAACTTCTGAGTGGTCTTCTACAGTCACGCTGGGTCTTCCCAGGCTATCTGGCTGCCTCTTCTCTGGCTCTTCTACTGTGGTTTTTTCTGTTTTCAGTCCCTTTTGATAGGTGACCTTCAGATCAGTCTGCTCAAGTGGGTAAGACTTTTTGCGCAATACACACACACAGGGTGATCCACCGCTTGTTTGCGTTCTTCTGAAGTGTCAGAGTAGAGAAAAGGGATTTAGGGTTATGGGGTGCGATTCAAAATCTGGTCCAATCTGTTAAACTGGGGTGTTTTTTATGGGTTGATACAACAGTTTTTCAGAATGGAAACTAAGTGCTCTCAATGGGTCAGTGTCTTTATTGTGACTCACACACATTTGGTATCCTTCAAAGAGGCTGGCCAACATTTCTATCTTCTTCCTCACTAAGAAGTTCTGTATAATTAGTCTGTGAATTTATTTGATCCAGAAAAGTAAGCACAGTTGGGTCTGGTCAACAGGGAAGGAGGTGTCTAGCAGTTTTCCAGTTATACTGTCCTTTTCTGAACACAAGAGAGTCCTGTTTAGAGGATTGATGGATTAGATCCTGCTTTTATGGACTGAATATACTTTATGCTTTTGTTTGCATCTTTCTGGGTGTCATTATTTATTTTCGTTGCTTCAACTGCTTTGGAAATGAGGAAAAGCTATTTTGAGTGTCATGTCCACTTGGCACTAGAAAAGTGTTTCCTTGCCAGTTTTTTTCTTGGTTCCCCTAGAAATACTTTTCTCCTGGCCTGCTTCTGCCATTGTGTATATTGTGATGTGTCTCCAAAACAGCATACTATGGATGCATGATGGGTGGATGCTTGCATGTCTGATGAGGGCTTGATTCCCCTGGGCATGCAAGTCCTGCCAACTCTTCAGTTAGAAAACTTAAGGTTTTAATATACTTTCTGTCTTTTAGTCCTCGTTTGGCCTCTTCTTTTGGAAGATGTTTCTTTGAAGCAAGGAATGATGTACTGTTATCTATTTTTTTTAAATAATAAGAGTTTAGAGTTATATTGAGATAGTTAAACAGCCTGCATCTAATTCAGACTTCTCCCCTTAGATCCCTTCTTACTCTTTCTTACCATGCCTGCTTAAATAAATCAATGAAGCTGTATAAGGATTAGATGCTATGAAGCCCATCTAAAGCTAGAACCTGATTCTGATCTCCTGACATGCCAATTAAAATCTCATTGCAAAGTGATTATTCCTAGGTACTCAAGTGACTGCTTGGTTTAAATCCCTTGAAGGGTTGTTGGTCTTCCTGACTGTGTTACTTCAGCTGCCTCTATCATCCTGCACATCCTTTTCCATAACTTAGAAGTGATGAGTTTTTCAACAGGAAAAAAGAATAACATTCTTCAACTTCTTGGAAATGACTGAATCATTCTGGTTAAAGCCTTAAAGTGGGACAAATACTTTGCTTGAAGGACAGAGGTAGCAGGAAGACTGCAGTCAATTTGGCAAAGCAATTTAGGATGGAAAATATTGTGCAACATTGCCATATATCTGTGCACTTTCAGTGTCATCAGCAGACATCTGAACACACACCCATCAATTTTTCCAGTGGCCTCTACTCTTGAGACGCTTCTCTTCACTTCTTGGTTTTTAAGTTGAACTTTATAATATTCAAGAAGTACTGAGCCTACCCTCGGTCCTCTTCAATCTGCTTCTTCCACAGGGTGACAGTCTTAAAAAGGTCTTGTTTGCTCTTTGTTTTTTGTGAGTTCAGAAAACAGTGATTCAAATGAAATTCAGACAATTAACCAGTCTGCCCTCATTTCATAGAATCATAGAATGGTTTAGGTTGGAAGGGACCTTAAAGATCATCCAGTCCAACCCCCCTGCCATGGGCAGGGACAGCAGGGGACAGGATGGAAAGACAGGAGAGTATAAGATACTGCTATTGTGAATTAATCTTGTAATAGGCAAGGGTTACTTTCGTTTTCCCTCCATCTTAATATTTGGACAGAATAAATGTATCTAAGGAAAAAGTTGCAGAGCGGTAAGGGATGTTCTGATTTCCCATGGCAGTAACACAGAAAGGATTTTATTCTTTCTTCAAGAGTATAGAAGGACTTGACTGTCACTTCCCTGACTTGACCTGTGATATTTTGAAGGCTGTTGGAGAGAAGGTACATCACGGGAGGCCTAGACTAACTCGCTGCTGGTTTTGACTTTGTGCTGTAGTAGCCTTGTCTGGGTCCATGGTCAGAAAGCAGAAATCTGTCAGAAGTCAATGGATCTATGCTGAATTTCCAAATTCTATCTAGTATTCTACATGCAGATTAGCTTTTGTGTGTGTGCATATTTAACTATATATTGGAAATAGCCGCCTAAAAATATAACCAATGAATGAACACAGGATGTCTGCTGCACTAGGCACACTTAACATGCAGTCATATGTTTGAAACCTAAATTTTTTTATTTCAAGCTAAAGAAAATAGGAAAAAAAAGTCTGAATCCCTAAGAGGGAAGTACTGTATGTTCAGGTCTCTTGTCATGGCCTGTTTTATTTATAAATATAAAAACCATTAAAACTATTTGTGTTCTTAGAGCTATGGCTCGTCTGGTGTTCTTTGTCTTTCTCCCACGTTGTGACAATACTCCAAAAAGCACGTTTTCATGTGAATACTACAAGCTTTTAGGGGCACTGTATTATAAATGTGTATCTAGATATAAACTGCCAATCTCCATTTTTGGACGAGCCCTAAAGGAAGATTCAGGCACAGTAAAACAGTCTTGTTCAGTGCCAGTTCGGCATCGGTTCCCTTGCCATGTATGATCACCCTATCAAGAACCGCATCCTGCTGCGATGACAGTCTGCTGGAAGCTCTCCACAGATTCATTGGAAGCTGGCGGAGCCCCAGCTCCACAAATTAGTGGTCAGAAGAGACTGTTTGTAGGGTACAAGTCTATCCAATTTGGAGTGTTGGTTTGATTCTTTTTTTAATTAACACTTTTAAACGTGTGTCAGCAGAGTGCCAAAATGACAAGAAATGATCAGCTAAAACATTTTATGGCAACATATGATGCTGTTCCATATTATCACGGGAACATGGCACTTACATACGGCAATATTGATTTTTCTGTTACTTTTGTTCATTTTATGGTCAACAGCCATTTAAAATATTATAAACAGTCTTCAAAACAAATTCTAGGGTTTTGCTCTTTCTTTTCTTTTTTTTCTTTTCCTCCTCAAATCCTTATCTGTCCCTGAATTCTTTTAAAGTCCAGTATCTCAATGAATTTAAAGCACCAAATTGATTTTCTTTTTCTGCCTTTAAAAAAGAAAAAAAAGGTTTTTTGTAAGACCGTTTACTGTGCAGTGTCTCCAGCTTAAAGAAGTGATTGGCAACAATTATGTAAGGAAGTACAATGGTGTATCTGCTCCAGCACAGCCCTCTCCACAGGCTGCAGGAGAGTCTCTGCCCCATCATGGCTGCAGGGGACTCTGCTCTGGCACCTGCAGCCCCTCCTTCACCTGCTCTGCCCTGGGTGCTCACAGGGCTGTTTTTCACACTTTTTTCCTCAGTCTGTTTTTAAGGTTTTGCCTTTACTTAAATGCGTTTTCCCCAAGGCTCCCCCAGCCTCAGTGAGGGGCTCAGCTGTGCCCTGCTGGGGGGCAGTTGGAAATGGCTGGAACCGCCTGTGTGGCAGGAACAGCCCCAGCCTCTCCTCAGAATCAGCCCTGCTGCCAGCACCTTGGCATGTAAACCCGGATCCCCCAAATGTAAAGATTTCTACGCAGATGTTCCAGCAGTTCTACATTTATATGAATCTACACACAGGGGAGAAGACTGTGACAAAGCAATGATAGCAACAACAGCAAAAATGGCCCTTTTGACCATCATCTCCAGCTGCACCACGTAGGTCAGTCAAAGATGTTGGGAGGAAAATCAGTTTTGTTAATTTTTTCATGCATATTAACTACTTGGTTTTCAGTAGCTTTTAACAAACACGTTCTTCAGGAAAATTAATGTGAGAGTGCAGCGATGGCTCACTCTGATCTATGAAATTTCTTAGAATTTCCATTATGATTCTTGTGAGTCATGTTGATGTGGCTTCTTCAGATGTGACTCAAGTGTCTTCCGTTTGCATGGCTTCTCTGTCGTGGTCTGGGGGTTGTCGGAGTCCGAGCTGGGAGTTTCATTCAAGTGCAAAACTCTAATGTACATCGTTCTCGCGTGTCCTCAAGCTGGTGGTGAAGACGAGCTTGCTGCTAGAAAGGCTGCTGTTGCACCCACTGTAAACTGTTCCCCCCGTGAGGCCTTGCTGCAGGTATTACTACATAAACTCGGAAGTCAACTGCATTAATTCTGACTGGCTGTTTAAAAGCCTTGTTGCTTTTGCTGGCCTCATAGAAAACTAGATGTTTTCTTTTGGTTTTAATGCCTGTTGAATGCTGGGTTTTGGTTACAGGGCTGAGAGTTTTAGAACAAACTTTCCACAGAATATCTGCCACTCCTCTGGTGGTAAGAAAATGTTTAGAGATATGGAGACCACATACATGAACATCCATGTAGTGGAGGGACAAAACACGAAACGTTTACCGCAGTTTTCCAGGGATATCTTTGGGTAACTTTGGCAGAGGTAACCTATTATTGGAGAGGAGAGTACACAGGAAGGGACAAGAGGAATAATGATCTTCTGTCAATGTCACTAAGTGACTAGGTCCAAAGCTCTGTGAAAAATGCAGTTTCCAGTGTAGAAATAGTAAAGTTTCAACCTATTTAGGTTTTTTTTCATTTCCTACCGTGAAGCACTCCATCATAATTGTCTTTGCTCATACTACTGCTGTCAAGAGATGACACTGTTATGCATTAAAGTTGGTAGGTGTGACAGCAATGTTTTCTTGCCAGAACGGAGGTGGTATGTGTCCATCTTCTAGTACTTGCTAGCTGTCTTGTACTAGCTTCTAGTACTTGCCCTAGTCTGCTAGCTTTTTTCCCTGCTAATCAAGAGATAAGGCCAAAGAGTAATATCTTAACTGTTTCCCCTTTGGCTATTTGTCCTAGTAACGTAGTTGTAAATTATTTCTGTGATCCTTGCACAGATGTGTGAGCATGTCCTCTTGGCACTGTTTTTGTCTGATGCCAAGAGATCTGGTGGGACCACTCAGAGCCATCTGATCTGAACGCCCTGGGCAGGGTTAGGTGTCAGTAGAGATGGCTGTATAACCTATGGTATGTAAGTAGGAACAGCCTGCACGTTCACTGTTAACAGTTGATACTTGCTTGTGGTGAGCTCAACGTGATACCAAGAAAGACCAAGCACTGGACAGAGAAAGGAATTGCTAGGCTTGTTCTGAACATCTGTTTAGTGATCATTATTCAGCTGGTTTTCAGTGCTGAAGGTATGCAGAGGTAAGTAGATATTACCTACCTAAGCCCCTCAGGGTTTACCTTCACTCACTAGTGCATTTTTAAACCTGACTAGTGCCTGTAGCCAGACTTACCTGTGCATAAGTACCTACTGAAAATACGTAATTCTTCACAAACACTATCATTCAGGAAACTAGAGGAGATCTGTTATGGCAGTCTAGATTTCTGGGAACACTTTTACCGTTTTTAGCCTGGCCTCCTAAAGAAATGAGGCTTCATTATGTTTGTTTGCCCATTCCTTCCATTCTGAACTTTTAAATCCATTACCCATTTCTATCAAGCTCAATAAGGGCACTGAAACCTTTATGATGATAACAAAATTTGATGCTTGAGCATGGGACAGAAACCATGAATTACTACTGTGTTCAGGGAATCGCTTTCATGTGAGCTCAGTAGTTACATCTGGATAAATCTCCAAGTTTGCTATCATCATTGGAAAACAGCTTGGTTATTATTTCCTATGTTTGCCTGATAGGGGAACATGAAGGGAAACTGGAATAAGAGTTTCTTTGAGGTTATAAGAGAATATTCTGAAGGAGGCTGTAGACACCGACATATCGGTATACAGCGGCAATATACAAGGGAAAAAGAGCATGAGCAGCAATTGCTAGGGTGGGGTTGATGTTACACAGGGACGTAGGATGCATATCCATGGGAGGCATTTGTTCCTCTGCTCATTAAATCTGTTGTTTCATCTTAATATAGACGAGTTCTCAGATCACCTCCTTGTATAATTAGAAGAAACACATTGGGTATAGACCCAATTGGCTGTCCTTCCTGGGCCCCTTTAAAAATATCAGAGAAGTGCTTTTAATGTCTCTGTTTATTTTGGTACAGTATCCAGACTGCTGGAAATATGTTTATAGCGCAGTCTAATGAGCTGAGGCTCCTCTCTAAGATTCCAGTGCCTCATGGCTGGATAGAAAGAGCTGATGCTTTCTAAATAAGTCTGTATGTCAGACCCTGGCTGGCACTAACAGCTAATGCCATGAGAAACCACCTGTTTAATGCCACCTAAGCTAAGCTTGAGCAGCAATTGTTCCTGAGCATATGATATAGGGTGACCCTAGTTACTGTGGCATTCATTTACTTCTGCAGGAGTCGGATTTATCAAGATGGGTCTATGTTGTGAACATCACCAGTTATATTAGGTCATCTATAGTCAAGCTTGACTTTGTGGGAAACCATTTTGATTTGCTGTCGACCTGCGAAGCATGAATTCCAGGTCAACTTTGAAATCTGGTTAGTGTTTTGGATGCAAGAAACCCAAGTATATTAAAATAGTGTTGTTTACATTGGACTAGAGTTATAACTCTGCTGTGAGTGCTCAAGCAGATTTAAGTGCGGTGTAAGTTGCTCTTTAGCATGCTGACAGGCTTTCTACCCACTTTAATGCAGTGGCTTTAATCTCATTCTTCTTTTCCAAGAGGAAGTGTGTTTTGCCTGCTGCACAGTGGCTTACTTCAGTAACTGGAAGACAGTTTTGGAAACTGCACTTTTGATAGATATCTTCCATAGCAGGGAGAAAGATACTGAAGCCTGAAGTAAAACAGAAGTTTGTTTGGAAACACGAGAATTATGCTAGACATTGAACAGATAATCATGATCGTGCAACACTGGAGTTGTTTGGGTCAAACTTGCTGCTTGAAGTCACAACTGGATCCTAAATGGTTTAAAAAGCCGGTTTGCTGCATCTGCTCTCCCTGCCCATGTGAATCTCCCATTGCCCCAGTTATTCATGGCCTGCAAGTGGTCAGTGCTCACTTTCCCTGCAGGCTCAGACCATTGGACTCATCTCTTGCTCTTTCTACAGGCAATTGGATGATACTGAAAAGTTGGCATTCTCTTCCCTTGCTCGCTTGCCCCAAATCTAAAAACTCACTGCAAAAGCTTTATCGTGATTGATAGTTTGCTATTGGTGCAGCTAGCATAGAGAGATTATGGAGAATTTTGCTTCAGAGCATGTTGGAAAGAACTGAATGGCAGTGTTTTCTAGTGTGCCTCTGAAAAGCACGTATCTTATGTTCACTTTTAAATGTCATGCAGTCCAAAAGCTACTATTAGTAATGAACTCTTAAAGCTGGCTGGAGAAGAGAATTGATTTGGGGTGTAGAATAAGTTTTCTGTCAGTGTTTTGGCCAGCCCTGCTTAACATGAATAGTAGCTAAATCTTTCTGAATTTCAACAGAATGTAGACATTTTAAATGATTTACAGGTTTTTGAAAACACTGCTATCATGCCATGACAGCATTTTAATGAACTACTTTTTTGAATTACCACTGGAACTAATATCTGCTGGAGTAGTAGCTCTTTCAGAACATAGGAGAGTCTTTGCCAGGAATATATTGAATATTTGAAGCTCAAATTGGATGTAGTAAGTCTAGCTGGCTCATTCAATAACTTGTTAGCAAAGCATAAAAATCCTACTGGAGCAAACTCATTCTTTGCTTTCGAAGAACATTCCTGTTCTTTATTAACAGGTTAAAGATTACTTAAGCAGTTTTGGGTTTTGGGGAGGCAATATCCTTGTGTGTGCATGCTAGCTGCTGTTAATAGACCTCTGTTTGCTTGAGGCTTTCCCGTGATTAGCTGTATGGTGCAAAGGGCTTGGTTTTCCTTGCTATACTCCTTTCTTCCCTCTTTATGTGCTGAAATTACTTAAAAAGCAGCAGCTTCTCTGAGGCATAGCCAGATGGCTGGGCACCCTGCATCACCTGCAGAAAGGGAGGGGAGTATTGCATACAGATGACTCATAGGCACCTTAAACTTTGTTATAAGCAGAAATTGCAGCTTCCTGAAGCAGCCAGACATGACCCTTGTGTACCAAGTTCCACTTCAGACTTCTGGCCTTTTCTGAGCACCTGGTAATGCACAAGACTTGTCTCATCCAGGGATGCCGTTTACTTCAATGGTTTTTGCTTAGGCAGGTGAGGCCCAAATGAACTTTTTTGGGGGAAAAGTGACTGGGAACCATTGGCTATTTAATCTGTGTTCTTTTCATGAACTAACAAGCAGTGCTACTTCTCACACCAGCTGTTTTTGCTGGCTTATAGGGCAAACCTGCATAGGTGGGAGGAAGAGCAAGAGGTAAGGTGAATCTAAGTGCTTTGGTCACTGTTCTGGATCTTCATTTGGCATTGGCAGTTTCAGAATGGTGCTCGGGGGGTTGGCAGGGAGATTTTGCTCCCCAGGAATGGTGCCTGAGAGAGCTTTCTTTGAAGTCCTTGGGCAGCAAGAGAGAGCCTACCCTGTTTTGTTTCTGGGGAGAAATATGACCCAGAGTGACCGGAGACAGGTGGACTGTGTCAGAGGTCCAAAAGAAGAGGCTAGTAAAAATTCAGATCCAAAGGCTTAAACATTTTTAACACATGCCAAGCCTTATAAAAAGCCTGTCCTGTATTTGCTATTTTAAAAAACATTAGAAAAACGAAGTGACTCTCCTGCAACTGTTGCTGACTTCCGTTCTTTCTCTGTACAAGCAGTTTTATTGATTTAAGGTAGTGCAAAGGAGTAGTGGGATCACAGTGGAACTGATGTGTTTCTTCACGTCATCCTGAAAGAATTATGAAGTACTGCATAAGCAAATAATGCAAAGGACTGAAGTTGTAATGATATTTAATACAAAGAATAGATCAAGTTACAATATGGGAGTTTTTTTGCATACCTGGTCCATCACTGAACAGCAAACGTGTACAAAAGATATTTTTTTTTAATTAACTGCACTACAATGATTCCCAGTCTCATTCCTCTGGCTGCGTTAACAACTAATCTTCTTAAGTGGGTGCTAGTATGGATGGAGATCAAGACTGGGGATTTCTGTGCTGTAATTTGCAGCTTCTTCAATCACTAGTGTGTACTGCATGACTTCCCTGTTCGAGTTACAAAATTTGAACATGCACATCCTCAAAAAGGTATGTTCCTAATGAAAAATGGAGTTTACTTGGCTGGAAGTTTGTCTATTCTTGTATCTGCTTTGCCGGTGAAAGGGCGTAAGTACTTGGCCTTGATAAGCTCTTGTGCCAAGCGTTGTTTTGAAAACAACAACAAAAAATATTATGGCTCACAGTTATTTTCAGTGGGGCCTTGTTTGGAAAGCAAATAGGACTTTGAATTAAATAATTGCACTCCATGGATGGAAAACATCAGTTTTTTCATCTCCTGTGTATACTGCCTGGCTTGCTCAGTGCTTCAGTGCTATACTAAGATCTTAAGAGACAGGATGCTGTTGGGTTAATCAATGAATATTGTTTTAATTTATTGCTGTTGAAACAAATAAATTAACCAACTGGTTTAATTAAACTGATGCCATATATATCTAGATGAGTGACTATTGATCTGCGTGCTTTTAATTAAAATAAAGAGCTTACAGGTTTTGTAAAACCTTGGCTCATCCCTCACTGGTTTGGGTAGGCCTTCACCAATTGCCAGTGTCCCCTACAAAGCAGCCTTGTTTGGCAGGCCCTCAAACTGGGGTGCCTGGGACTGGCGTGTGTGCACAGGGGAGCAGAATGCAGAGCTCCAGCTGGGGCTCAGAGAGCAGCAACGGCATGAAGTGACACTAATTTTCTGCTCTCATTCCTCCATTTGAGTACCGAGCTTGTCTGGAAATCAAATTACTAAAGCTGCAGGAAGCCACTATTTGTTCTACTTTTTGAATAGATCCTTTCAGTGGGGGAACCTTCCTCTCTGACATTAGTAACTCATGAGAAGCCCGGGAGATGGGAGCTCCAAGGTATGATTTAACATTTCTGTTTGTTTACTATTTTTAGCTTTTCTATTTATTTTTCCCTGTCAAAGTAGAGCAGATCACCTGTACAAATTGGAGCTTTCTGTGTTGACACCAAGCCTGGTAAAGAGCTGCCCAGCATTGGACTTAGTGTAAAAATATAGTTGTAACGTCCTGTTGGAAGCAAGTACTTTCAGATGCTTCTCATGCCCTCAGTCAGTCTTCCTGTCTCTTAAACTTGCTTTCCTCGCTTGCATGTGAAAAGCTTCTAAAAGTTGAAAAATTGAACAAACAAAATACAGACTGTTCGTCTTATCTTTCCCAGCCACTTCAGACACTGTGTGAATAGGAGGAAAAACATGGCAAAACAAGACTCCAAGCAGTAAAAATCGATACCAACCTGAGCATGCTGAAGACAGAAGGACTGAAATTACTGAAAACTAATGGTTGTTGGACGTTGTTTACTGATTGGCAGGTGCTGGCTTACCCTGTGCTGCTCCTGAAAAAGACACCATACCTTCTCCCCTCTTGTGGCCCTTTACTGCTGTGTGCCAGCACTTGTCTTGCTGTGGCAATGTGGTGCAGGTTTTCATGCAGCTGTTTCCGTGATTCAGTTCGCTACGTAAACAGTAGCAGGGAGGGTTGGACTTGAAGTTTTTGTAAAACTATGCCCTGAGCCTCCCTTGTGCCTGAAATCAGTGTTTTGTCATTTAAATTACAGGTTGCAGTGACCTTAATCATAATTATCCCAAACACTTCCATTATAAGACCTTAGTTTTTAATTCTGTTAAATTAGCCATTTGGGTCAAGAAATAAGGTTCATGCTGAGGGTTGTTTTTGCCTATCAGAAACTTCAGGTTCAGGGAGAGTAACCGTTAGGGGCTTGAAATGGAACAACAGGTTGGCTTTTGTGCTAGGCTTTTTTCTGTTCTCATGAAGATCTTCCTAAACTTGGCCAAGTTTCTGAATCTCTACAAAGAGCAACGGGGTTTGTGTTCAGTGGCTGACCACTACAGTCTCTTAATGCTTCACCCTCATGGAGCGTGGTCTGCTGCCTGGGGAGCTCAGCTACCTGTACCGGGGCTGCCCAGTCCTGAGGAGGCAGCTCTGCACGCTGTGGAGGAGTCGTGGAACGGGGGACACTTCTCCTATGTGACTCTTCACTCGGGCTTTGGATCTTGCTGCCATCAGAAATGAAAGCGGAAATATTTCCTTGTGTGTTTTCTCAATGCTTCTATGGTGGGCAATCAGGGAGCAAGGCTTGAGGTAGAAAGGCAAAGAGCCTGAAATTAGCTGAGTAAGCTATTTTCAGATCAACTTGTAGTGATTGCAGCCTTGCTTTTTTGCAATGCAGTGTAAAATACTTGGGACTTTTAGCTTTGGGGGCTATCAGGTTCGTGTTACACAGAATCACAGAATGTTAGGAGTTGGAAGGGACCTCCAAAGCTCATCCAGTCCAACCCCTGCCAGAGCAGGATCACCCAGACCAGGTCACACAGGAACGCATCCAGGTGGGTTTTGAATGTCTGCAGAGAAGGAGACTCCACAACCTCTCTGGGCAGCCTGGGCCAGTGCTCCATGTTATGCTTGCATTGCAGCTTCTGCTGACCGCAAAATGCCAAGGTCCCTGAAAAGTCAGGTTCTGGAGACACACAGCGTTTTTGCGTTCCTTTCTGCAAAATCGGACTAAGATGGAGAGATTGTAACAGCTCCTAGGGTGTTACAATGATAAATGCTAATGTTAGCAAAATGTTCATACGCAGTTAATTATAGCGGAACATCCCAGAAGGAGAACAATTCTATATTGAGTACAGAATGTGCATAGCATGCAGCAAATACGGCCCGAGGCCACACGGTGACTGGGTACAATGAAAAGAGATACTTAACAGCTACCTGCTCAGCGAGCATGCTTAAAGTAGCAGCAGCCCTTTAGGGAATGCAGGCAATAAAGAGATTAAATTTGGCCCTCTTGTTACATGCAAGTGACTTTAAAAATTCATAGGCAGTTTTATTTCAGCAGTCCAATTTTCTGAGCAGTTGCCTTTATGCCAGGGTTGTCACTTTAATATGTTTAAAAATATGATGATGAATGTGAACTTTTAGTGTCAAGTTGCAAAAACAAGAGTTGGGCTTGGGGCTGTTTTTTCCTCAGTCAATTATTAGTTTGAAGAAGATGAGAAATCCAGTATTGTGTCAATAAAGTGGAAAAACTTAAAGGTTATTAAGCAATTTGGGTTGCCTTGGATTGATCTGGGTTGTTTCAGTGCATTTTTCCTCTTTATTGTTAAAATCATCACAGCTGGTCTCAGAGTGAGGAAGAGCTGTTATTGCATGCAGAAATATTATGAAAAATGCTTGCTTCCCCAAGAATTACAGTAAAGTCCACTAATGCTAGCACACAACCTATTTTTACAAATAGAATTATGGGTCTCAGTTTGTTGTGGTCACATTTCTGCAAGACTAACTTGGATGGTTCCATCTCTTGCTTCTAAGGAAGGGGATCATATGATGTATTAAGCAGTAAGTAGTATCATAAATGTCTTATATTTTTAAGAACAAAACCTTAGGTCTCCATGCATTCTCCATGAATGTTTCACGCGTTTGACCCTTTTGCAATCCTTTATGACTTTATAAGTTGTGGTTTTACAGATTTTAGTTCAAAAAGTGATTATTTTTTTCTTTTATGACTTCAAATAGATTGGGTGAAAGTAATTATCATTCTTTGAAATAATTACAAGCACAGCAACTATTTGGGACAGAAATAACTGGGATTTCAAATTCTTGCATGCAAAGCTATTAATCAACTAAATAAATCGGTCCCTGATGGAAGTGAGGGAAGAAGTAATCACCATGCTTTTGTGGCACAATAAAACAAGGAGGATATCGTGTCCTGAAAGTCCTATTGCACAGATTTAAGATACTTTTTTTTTTTCTCTAGTATTTTTAACTAAGGATTAGTTGGCTAAGGATAAATAATTTATTGGCTAAATGTAATTCCCCACATTTTATAAAGAACTTCAGAAAGGTTTTTAGAATTAAAAAAAATGTATTCTGTGTGAGAAGGCTAAATGGGTTTAAAATTTGGTAGAATACTGGTTTTGATTAAGTCATTATTTTTAAGAATTACTAAGAACAGTACTTTCCTCCTGCAGGAATCAAATGGGGCTTGGTGGCAGCAGTGGGAAGGGTGGACAGGAGTAGAATGGAAGGAGATGCTGCTGGGAAAGTGGTTACTGTTTCAGTCTAGAATAGAACAGTCAAAATTTCTTCATTCTATTGCAGGAAAGAGCTTGAGAAGACAAGAACTGAAATGGTTTGATACTTAGACTTCTGTATATCCTACATTTGTCGGTTTGCATTATGAGAATTGTGGGTTTCAGTCTGGATTGATGGCTGTCGCTTCTATGTCTCCTAGTTGCATAAGCAACAAACCATGAGCTTGGTGCTGGTTAATTCCCCTGAAGGAAAGAAGGAAATGCTTGGACCATTTATTTTAAAAGATAATTATTGCTCTAAGCAACCCCTCAAAGTTGACACTTAAAGCTGACACGATTACATTGATTTGAGTGTAAACATATGAAAAATGTTACGATATTGAAAAAGAGCGTTTAGGCTGTCTGCTGTGAAAGTCACGTGTTTTACATCATGTTTGTTCTCGTAGGAGTCCTGTTCCTTTCTCTGTATAAATACGGGTAAAGAGTTCATGTTTGGATTGTTTGAACTCCAGCAAGATGGACAGTCAGGGAAGGGTAGTTCCACTGTGGGACAACTTTGACTTTTCAAAATTTGCTTTTGTTTTCTTGGAAAGAAAATTTTCAGAACGAAGCACAATGTTCTGTCAGGTGCCAAGCCACACTTCCCGTAGTTGTGGGAATTTTCAGTTAGTCTCCTGCTTGTCTGGAGCTTGGTCTTTGCTTTGGCAAAAAAAAACAAAACTAGATTTGGACAATGTCATGATGATCTCCAATACCAAACTGAACTAAACTAAGCATCGCCTTGACTTCAGGAGGGTTTATAATAGTTTCTCATGTTTATTGCTTTCTCTCTTCCCTCTAATGTCATTTATTTGTTGAAATGTAAAGCCCAGTAAGTGTTGAATCATCTCATCAAAGAAAAATTATTCTAGTCTCTTTTGACAGGGGAGGAGGAGGAAAAGGGAAGAAAAAGTCTGTGTATTCTACATTCAGGAAAGGAGTTTATGAGAAACTTTATACATTCTCATGCAAGTGCAAACATGGAGATGGATCCTTCTCTCTGCTTCCTTGTCTTTCCATGTCGTGTACTGTACATGTAGAGTTGTTTTAAAGTTCAGTACTGCTTAACCTTCCCTGCCCCCTTTTATGCTTTTTTTGTTGTTGTTTAGTTAAGTAATAATTCACAAGAGGATATGATGGTATTGTCCAATCTGGCCACACCTAATCTGTGCTGGGACACACTGACTTCATTCATTCGTAGGTGCAGTGATTATTACACAGTTTGTCACCACACCCTGGAGTGTTTTATTGCAATCATAAAGTGGTTCAGCTAAAGGAAACATCACTTTTCTAGAGGAAAAAATGGTAACTTTCTACTTCTAAAAGTAGAACTCATTCCAGGAACGTGTAGCATAAAAATTTCACGGCCTGGAATAATATTGAGCTTGTACCAAATATACAAAGAGTTGCATCTTTTTTTCCATTGAGCAACAGTGTACCTTGATATTTTTAAATAATTATCTTGCTTTGTATGGTTCTGAATTCTCATCAGATCTTGTGTAGAATGGCTGAAGAGAGGGCTCACATTTCTCTTCCTCTGGTATACAGAAAGGCTTGTTTTATTGTGTGAACTTCTTTGTGGGCAATCCAGAAGGGAAATGGCCGAGCTTTGAAAGTGGAAATACTTAACTTTTTTTGGCTGGGAGGCTGTTCATGGCACAGAGCAACACTGGAGGGTGAGAATAAATAGAGTTCATGTCTATTTCTGCTGAACGTTGATGGTAATTGGGTTTTGAACATCACTTCAATGTACAGAACTTTTGCCTGCTGTTAAAAGAAGCCTCTAACTTAATGAGAAATGGTTAAAAAATAATATATATATATATATATATA
>NW_010169596.1:0-3962 GCF_000695765.1 Mesitornis unicolor
CATGTGAACATGAGGAAAAGCTTTTTTTACTATAAGGGTGACAGTGCCCTGGCCCAGGCTGCCCAGAGAGGTTGTGGAGTCTCCTTCTCTGGAGACATTCAAGACCCACCTGGATGTGTTTCTGTGTGACCTGGTCTGGGTGATGGTTGAAGGGTTGGACTGGATGAGCTTTTAAGGTCCCTTCCAATTCTTAATATTCTGTGATTCTGTCATTCTCAGCAGTCCTGTGAACACTGCAAATAAAGCAATGTGCTTTAAGGCTTAGGGGCTGTGGAAGGGAGGTGTTGGAAACCTCAGAGGCTTGACCTCTTGCTCAGCGGAATTCCTTCTGGCCACCACTAGAGATAGTGACTTGCAAGCACAGCTCCTTCCTGGTATTTCCAAAACAGCCTGGAAGAAGTAGGCTGTGGTATGGCAAGGTTAAATGTGCTGCAGAGGTGGAGGTTTTTTTGCTTAATGCAATCCTTGCTCCAAAGAGCTTCCAGGCTGGTGGGGGATAAAAGAGGAGAAGGGGTGGATGAAATCTTTGCCTCCTGCGTCTGGCTGCAGAGGAAGAGAGGTGCGGAGAAGCGGTTTTTCATGGCTGCCGCAGTTTTTCAGGAAATCCATAGAAGAGTAGCTCCATCCCTTGGCCCTCACCTGCTGGAAACTCTACAGCTGCATGAGGAGCTTTTCTCTTTGAGATTAATTCCTATCCCAAAGCCTTGACCAGCAGGCAGGTTGCTTGTAGCTGGTCTGCATGCTGCAGCTCACCACACTGGGTGCCATCCTGGTCCCTGTAGGACCACAGAGCCCTTTGTGGTGCCACCTCCAGTGCCATGTTCTGATTACGTGATAATTGTGTGATAACACCACCAGGGATGAAAGCATTCCCGTAAGGGAAAGAATCACCCTGGTCCTCAGACCAGGCTGCTGGGTGAGTAAAGGAGATATATTCTGTGTTAAATTTTGATCTGATCCTCAGCATGCAAGTGAGAAACCATTCACAGTCAGAAATAGGGGTGTCCAGCCAAATGAATATTGGAGAGGGTTTCTCCAGCAGCCACTCTCAGGCTGGTAGTGAGGACAACTTGAGTTGCTGCTGAATGATCTGAGGCCTCCTCATCAAGCTCCGAGTGCTCCAGCCAGCACAGGGAGCTCCATTAGATTAACAAGCTGAGCTTGGAGTCTGGGCCCAAGCCACCCTGGGAGTCTTGTACCATTCTTTTTAGACTGCTACATGTGCATGCTGTCATTTACTTTTGTGTTTTGCTGTGTCATGTTACAATATGTCTTGTCAAAGGGGAGATATGTGGCTTCCCAAGTAATCTGCTTCCTCTCTGTGAAACTGTTGGGACCACAGACAGCAAAATAGGGAGGAATGTGCAGGGAAAGGGAGAGTGGGAGCCCAAAGCATCCTCCTTGTTCCTGTGGGGTGCACAAACAGTCACAAGCACAGCAATGCTCAAGTGATGTCTGGTTTACATGACAAAAAGCACCGTTAAACAGCTGGCTGGACCCCTTGGCATTTGCTGGATACTTCTGATGTGCTTTACAGATGTGGAGTACATGTGATCCCATCCAGGAGTCTTTTCACAGGAAAAATGGCCTGAATTTAATTGGCCAGATAGATCTAATAGTGGTTGTGGCATTAGATAACTGAGTGAGCAACGGTAGAAATGACCCTTCAGCAGTTAATGTTGGCGGCCAGCAGGATCTTGCCTATCAGGTTAAGTTTACTGCAGAGGCTAATAGCACAGTAATTAAGGTAAAACAAATATTAGCTTGAAGCTGTGCCTGTAACTTGAATTACATAGCTCTGTTTTTGACACAAGTCTTGATTGGGAAACCTTATGTTTAATTTGCTTTGCATTAGTCTGATGGCAGCTGGTTTTGCGGGCTGAGTGTGAGCCAGATCTGCTGTCGTAAAGGCTCTGGCCCCACTCATGCAGCGCTGATTTATGCTGGATGAGGATCCGGGCCAAGTCTCCTTGCTGTGGTGCTGTAACCTGCATTGTTCAGGCATTTGCTGGGGTGTTGTCTGAGGACATCTGAACAGTAACCAGCCTTGGAGGCTGTGAGGAGGAGGAAAATACTCTTCCTTCCTGTGGGTCAGTGCTTTTATTTTCTTCTGTGCCTGATAGGCCTATCTGTTAATGAGGTTAGATACGTGCCAGGGTTGTGCTTCAGCATCTCCCTGCACCTGAGTCTGTGTTAAATGTGGATGGAAATGCCTGGGGCAGAGAAAATGTCCTGCCCTTACCATAGCCAAAATGTGCTGGGCTGTCTCATGGGATGGGGATGCAGGGATGCTCAGGGGCAGGCATCTTCCAGGGATGGGGGCAGAAAGGACCCTCTGGGAGCAGCAGTACGTGCCCTGGGGCTGGCTGCTTACCTCCACAGAAGCTATTTCATTGCTCCTGTTTGCTACCTGAGAAATACAGGCTGTGTCAGCTCTAGTTATGCCTGAGACACTCCTTACATGGCCTGTCTGCTTGCATGATGGCCTCTTCAGCCATGGCAGAGCCAGGCTTCACTGGATCATGAGCAAGCCTGAGGTTTGTAAACATCCTTCTGGGTTGAGCTGCCTCTCTGGATGAGAGAGACCTTCAGGGGGGCATCTTCTTGTCTTCAGCACCAACTCAGCCTTCAGTTTCAGAGCATTAGCCCACAAGTTGTTGCATCCCTGTGGCATGCTCTGGGCTTTAGCTCAGCTACGTGTAGAACTTTTCTGGAGGTAGCCAATGGCTTGGGGCAGTGGGGGTTTGGTCCATGACCCCATCTCCACACTCTTAGATAGTGAGACCCAAGCTACTGCAGAGTATTTTGGCCATGGTGACTGACTGAGATCTCAGCCTGGAGAGCTACCTGGAAGATGCTGATCTCTGCTAGGATTTTGGTTTTCAGCTTGCCTTGTGTCACCTGGGGCTTCATACCCATGGAGAGAGGACAAGTGGTATGTTGTGAGGGGGTAATCTCTTGCTGAAAAAATCCTCTTTCCCCTCATGTTTCAGTCCTTAACCTGAGTACAGTGCCTTTGCAGGACTTTTCTGCTGTGGGAATTTTGTGAACTTTTGACTTCTGACTAATATGTAAAGCTGCTATCCCTCCCTGCCTGCACTGCCAGCCTGGTTTCTCTCCCTTCACTTTCATGATTTCATCTGATCCCAAATCCAGTCCTGGCCTGTGCAGAGTAACCATGGTATGTTTTAACCACCAGCACTGTAGGTTTTTTTACTGATTGTTTGAGAACCGGAGGTGTTGAAACTGTAGTGAGATGCATGGGAGGTCATTGCAGGTGACTGCATGCTGCAACCTCCCCAAAGCAAACTCCACATATTTGTGCTCCCTGTGCATGAGAAGCCCTGAGATGTGGCTGTGAGAGCAGGAAGTTGAGTGTTTGTTGCCTAAATATTGACCCGATCACTTGGGGAAGGTTTGAAGGACTCTGCACTGCAAGTTTGGAGCTGCTGGGATCTGGTACTCAAGCAGAGCTCAGGGCAGGCACCCTTGGCAGGACAGGACCTGTGTCTGTGTGTGCTCTGCTTTGGGTACCAGACTCGGAGCATCATCACTAAAGTGAATGTAAGCCCTGCAGGAAGGACTGGGTGCTGGAGAAATCTGGGTGGAAAATGTTGCGTTGCATTCGTCAGCTTGCAGTGAAAAGTGAACATCCTTTCGGGGCCATATTGGCTCATGTCTTAAGAAAATGATTGCTAGAAAAAACGTGGTCATTACTTGCACTTTGTATTGGGTTTTCTGTGAGGGGTTTTTGGTTGTGTCTTTGGTAACAGGGGAAGGGCTATGGAGATGGCCCTTTAAGAAGCTACCTGAAAAGCTCCCCCTTTTCCTTTGCCAGACCCACCTCTGACCACGCCGCTGCAAATGCATGTATTTAAGGATGGTGCAGGGCATGCCTCTCTCTCTCTGGCTCCGGCCTTGACCAGCGCGGCCCGGCCTTGCCCAGCTGGGCTTGGCCAGCC
>NW_010169597.1:0-5444 GCF_000695765.1 Mesitornis unicolor
GAGCGATTCTGTGATTCTGTGAAAATATCTTCCTAGTTTAACTGGCTGGAACACATATTATTTACAACTTCTATTTCTGTCTGACCTAATATTTTTAGAGCTGTGACTTTCTGCAAAAATATTTTTCACCACATATTATTTGGTAAAATGATAATCACTATATTACAGATGTAGTAACTGACCTGTTTGGGTTTTTTTGTTTTCTTGGTTTTGGGGGGGGGTGTTGTTTGTTTGTTTGCTTGTTTATTTTTACTAGTAGATCTGAACTAGTATTTCCTCAGGAAGAGCTGCAGCTCATCTTTCCAGTACAGCTCTAGGTCCATAGGACATCCGATAGCAGCTTGAAAAGAAAAGCTCTCCTTTCCAATCCTCTGTTCCAGATCTAGAATTTTTATATTTATGCTTTGGTAGGCAAATGGAGACAAATCCTCAAATCCTACAGTATTTTCAATATATCTAATTCTATTACTTTGTCTTTTTATGATTTCACGCTATTATAAAAAGTTTATTATTTTTCTTAAGTAGAAGTGAACTGTTTATTGACGTGAATATGAACAGCCATTTAGGGAGATACTAATCCAAATATTGAGAAATAGAAGAAAGCGCATTAGATGAGTAATTAAATACAAATTCAGTAATGCTACAGCTGTCACAGAATCCATTATTATTTTTCCTTGAACATCAGGAATCACTTCCCCCATGTATTTATCACATATACTGAAATGCTGAAGAAGTGCTATTATTTCTAGATAAAATAATGCCTATATGCAAATCTCTAAGCTTGAAGAAAGAGAAGGAGGAAGGTCTTATTGTCACATATCCTTGTCAGGCAGCTGAGGGTGTGCTACCTCATTTCACTAAGGAGGGAGTGAAGATACAACATCCTGGTGGAAGAAGACTGGAAATGTGATGTCTATAGAAGCACTGCTCCTCAATGGGGTGTTTCTGGATGTGCTTTGTCAATCTGCCACTTCAAATTACACCCTTCCACCCTCCAAGAGCCATGTTGAGAAAAAAAAAAAAAGAGAAGCAGCAACCTTTTCTGCTTTCAAATGCAACACTGAAGCACAAAAAATACTTAAAATACTTCAAACTATACTTCTTTTCATATCTATTGTCTTATCCATCACTGAGGATTTCAAGTCTACCATGGTGGAGTTTGGAGTTACACTCACTTAGAAATGGGAAGCAGAGGCAACAGCCCTAGCTGGCAGGCACTGCTGTGGACAGGAGATAAGAGTGCACTGGAATAATTAATTAGGCAACTAACGTTTGTCTTCTTTAGTTCATCACTAGAGGAGATGGTGTAAGATGGAATTAATGATCAATGGTCACAAAGTGCCTCTGGTGCACCAAGTAAGGTGCAGGACCAATTAAGAATGAGATTTTATAAGTCTATTATTGCTTTAACAACATACAAGACTTGCTGGAGACTTGCTTTCCTATTTATAATAGGAAAATTTTATCAGTCATCGTAAAAGAAGCTGATACTATTAATGCTTTCCCTTTAATTATTTTAAGATAAAGGTAGGTGAGTCTCTAGTGGAGGTAGGGGAAAATCACAAATTCCATCATTAGCAACTGCACTGTCTTGCAAACACAACTTTTCTTTTGTGATATCTTAAAAAAGATACTAACTCAGTTGTTGCTATTTGTAAGATCCATCCCTTCAGCGAGCACCTGATATGACTTAATTGGTATCTGTAAAACAAACTTCAGAGCATCTTTCTTGATCTTGGTTGCTAAAAAGCTTGGTTGCTTCTGTTTGCTCTGTCATTGTTTTGTCTTTATAGAAACATACTCTGAGATCACAGGATAATTCAGGTCTAAGGGGCTTCAGGAGATCTCTTGGTCAACCTCCCACCCAAAGGCGGCACAACTACAAGGTCAGACCAGGTTGCTCAGGGTTTTAACCAGGTGTCTCTTAAAAACCTCCAAGGATACATAAAACTTCCTTGGCAAGTGCCCAACGCACTGCTTGACTGTCCTTACGAGGAAAGAGTTCTCTTTATACTCAGTCTGAACCACTCATTTTAATTCATGCCCACTGTCTCTCAACCTACCACCACTGTGAAGAACCTGGCTTCTTCTTCTTGCTAATCTCTCTCTAGGTATTGAGGGTCAGGTTCCCTTAAATCCTCTTCTCCAGGCTGATCAAGTTCAGCTCCCTTAGCCTCTCCTCAAAGGACAATTGCTTCTGCTCCCAACCATCTTGGTGGCCATTTGCTGAACTTGCTCCAGTTTTACTGCTGTATTTTTTATATTTGAGGTGCCAAAACTGGACAGGGTATTCCAAGTGTGGTCTAATGAGTGCTGACAAGCAGAAGATGATAGTTTTCCTCAGTTTCTTGGCCTTCTGCTCTGCTTAATACAGCGCAGGACACTGTTGACCTTCTCAGCTGCCAGGGTACCCTTCTGGCTCAGGTTCAGATTGTTCTCTGCCACGACCCCTAGGGCCTTCTTGGCCAAGCAGGTCCCCAGTCAGGCCATCCTAGTGGGCATCATTGCAAGGGGATCTTCCTTCCTCAGTACAAGGCATGGCGTTTCATCAAGTCCCTCTTGCCCCAGTCCTTCAGCCCATACAGGTCCTCCGAATAGCTATCCTATCCTTATGCATATTGACTGTTCACCCTAATTTGATGTCATCTACAAGCCTGAGAAGACAGAGGTCCATCCTCCAGGACATCAATAAAGATGTTAAACAGGACAGGTCCCAGTAGAAATTGGAGAATATACAGGTCCTGCAAAAGGAATACTAGAGTAAAAGGCAAGAACAATGAATTGGATATGAAGGTCTAGCATGAACATGGCAGAGGAAAGCTACCTCTAGTGCATACATATCTGTAATATCAGAGGGGAGGGGCACAGCAGGAAGACACTCATCTCAAAATCTGCACTAAGTGAACACACTGCGCTGTTTTAAAGAGAAGACTATGCCACAAGCTATATAGGGTGTGTGAAAAGGAGGTACAAAGGATTAAGAAGGCAGTTTAATGTCAAAATTTCAAAAAGAAAAGATGATTTTATCTGTATCTTTTGGATTTTAGGGGAATATAGATTGCAGAAAATATTAAGATACTATACTTTTATTAACAAGAGAAAAAACCCAAACCTTTTTAAAAATCACTTAGAAACTTACTCGTTAACAAGGCATTGCCAATGAGTTCTGTCACAAATGAGAAAATATTTTCTTGCTTGCACTTGCACAGACAAAAAGGTTCTGGATTTCAGTATTAGCAGTTTTGCTAATGTTGCAGACTACTACGACTGTACAAATTTGCGAAGATCTAATAAAAAGATTTCAGATCTAGGAGAACTCCTTGTCTTATTTGGAAAAAAAAATATTTTAATGAACTAAAATTGAGAAATGGGGCTGTAAGCAGTCACAAGAAATATCAGATGGAGATTAGGAGTGATAAGGAGTGACTGAAGGCAGAATAAGAAATGAAGGGAAGCTGAAGACGTGAAGACAAACGGTTTCCTGAGATGAAATCCTGATCTCATTGAAGTAAACGGAAAAATTCCCCTTGACTTCATTATGGCCATGATTTCACTTGTGAAGTTTATTCACAGCGTAAGATGTAGGTGAAATATGCAACACATCTGACGGAATGCTCCAGGAGAAAGGGGAATAACCACAGGTGATACACATAGTGAAACACGTATTTTTCTATTAGATAAATAAATGAAGTGGAATAACAAGTATATACAAGACCACTAATTTTAATTTCCCTACGAGGCTCCTAAGAGTAATAAAACAGTAAACAAGGGAAACTGATGGATGCATTCTAATTTGCAAACTCCTGTGAGAAATTTCAAAGATCTAACTTACACTGAAACCAGACTTAAAGATTTGGCAGTAGTAAAACTAGTTAGACGAAGGAAAAACAAAAGTTTATTTCACAACATGGAGGTAGGTTAACAGCGAGAACTACTCTATGATCCTTCATTTGATTTCTATTTTGAATAGAATTATGAAGAAGATATAAACAGAGGTAAGAACACTATATATTTATATTAGTAAAGTAACTGTATATATGTAAAGTTAACTGAAAAAAATAACAAAGCTGGTGATTCATGGCAGATCAATTTACTGCTGATAAATAAAAGAAAGAAAATAAACTACTCATATACATCTATCTACTGTAACCACTTGAGAAGTATATGTTATTATGAATCCTTCAATGGTGCATCTGCTTAAGAAGTCAAAACCTAGTATGTTAGACTAACTAGGAGAGAATAACAACAGTGACATATTATAAAACATAGGCCCTCACTTCAATTAGTATGTTCAGTGTACTTGATTACCTTTTAGCTATTACTTATCTCGAAACCAAAATAGTAGAATCCAGAAAAAAAAATGAGAAGTGACCTATGGCATGGTAAACTTATCTGTAGGAGGAAATATTAAAAATTACAGGAGCACTTTGAATTGATTTAACTTAGCTGCCACTGAAGTAAACACAAAGGAGATATAAGTACAAGCGATATACTAGAAATATGGAAATAAGGAAAATATAGGAAAAAACCAAACGTTCACCTTTATCTTGCCCATACTTGTCATTCAATTTAATATTGCATATTAATGATTTTATCATTACAGTTATCCCAATATTAATTTCTTCTAACAATAAAGAGGCACAGAGCTCCTGCTACAGAAAAGTTTTTAAAATCATCAGTAAGTTACACAGCTAATGAGCTGTGGTTTTTCAATTTACTAAATATTTTAATAGGATTAAAAGTGCTTGCCAAGCCACTTTCCATCATTTACCAACAGTCCTGGCTGACTGGGGAGGTCCCAGTCGACTGGAGGCTTGCAAACGTGACACCCATCTACAAGAAGGGCCAGAAGGAAGACCCGGGGAACTACAGACATGTCAGTCTGACCTGGGTGCCAGGGAAAGTGATGGAAATCATCCTGAGTGCCATCACACAGCACATGCAGGACAACCAAGCGATCAGGCCCAGTCAGCATGGGTTCAGGAAGGACAGGTCCTGCTTGACCAATCTCATCTCTTTTTATGACGAGGTGACCTGCTTGGTGGACGAGGGGAAAGCTGTGGACGTTGGCCTGGACTTTAGTAAGGCCTTTGACACCGTCTCCCACAGCATCCTCCTGGAGAAGCTGGCTGGGCATGGCTTGGACGGGCATACGCTTTGCTGGGTTAAAAACTGGCTGGATGGCTGAGCACAGAGAGTTGTGGTGAATGGAGCTAAATCCAGTTGGCGACCAGTCACAAGCGGTGTTCCCCAGGGCTCTGTTTTGGGGCCAGTCCTGTTTAACATCTTTACCAAGGATCTGGATGAGGGGATTGAGTGCTCCCTCAGCAAGTTTGCAGAGAACACTAAGTTGGGAGGGAGTGTTGATGTGCCTGAGGGTAGGGAGGCTCTGTGGAGGGACCTGGATAGGCTAAGTCAATGGGCTGAGGCCAACTGTATGAGCT
>NW_010169598.1:0-272 GCF_000695765.1 Mesitornis unicolor
GGCCTGCATCTCGGCACGGCTGGGCCTACATTTAGTTACGGCTGGGCCTGTATCTCGGGACAACTGGGATTAAATCTAGGGATGGCTGGGCCTACATCTCAGGATGGCTGTGTTTACATATCGGGATGGCTAAGCCTGTATTTAGGGACGGCTGGGCATACATCTCTAGACGACTCGGCCTACATCTCGGGATAGCTGGGCCTAGATCTTTGGATGACTGGGCCTACATCTCGGGATGGCTGGGCCGACATCTCAGGATGGCTGGGCCTAGC
>NW_010169599.1:0-2008 GCF_000695765.1 Mesitornis unicolor
GTCATCTGCAAACTGACTGAGGGAGCACTCATTCAATTCAATCCACTCCAAGCAACCATGAGGGGAGGGGGCTGCCCCTTTGCAGCACAGCTGGGGTGACAAGGGGACCCAGCAGCTCCCAGTTCAGACCATATTGCCACCAGCATCTTCATGGCACCTCTCCTGCTTGGCAGGGCAGGAGGCCGCTTGCCTCTCACACACAACACCGTGCCCTGCTGTCCCTCCGGTCCCTCCTGTGCTGCAACAGGCAAAGGAAGGTGCTATTCAGCCCCTAATGAAGAGCAAGTGAAGCACCGAAATACAAAATGTTCGGGCTTGGCAACACAAAAGGTTTCTCACAAAGCAATTACACTAAACGAGAGATAAGTTATTGCAGAATTTGTAACTACAACAGACAAACCCTCTGCAGATACATCCTAATTTACTACTTCTGCCAACAGGACGTTTAAACACCGTGTCTTTGCTGTGTTATGCTTCACTTGGCCCAGCACACCTTTTTAGGGTATAATTTGCCATACAGTCACGACGAGACGCCACAGAAATAGAGCTGGTGTTTAAAGATCAGCCCCAAACCACACGCTGACGTGAAAGACAAAAAGCGACCGAGAAATATAATATATAATGTATTTATAAACCTTATAAATATTTGAAGAGTGTAAACGCAGGGATGGAGGTGATTTCTTTTTGGTTATTTTTAGGAAGAGCAAGGCAGAAGAAATTCCAGCAGAATAAGAAAGCTACAATTTCATCCAAAAGCTTTTCTAAGCTCTTTTGCACACCAGCCCCTTGATGGGTGGAAGTTTTCGGGATGCCCAAACCCGTGCTACAGCTTCTCCCCTCTTCTACGGGTGCAGAGAGACCAACTCCACGAACTGGGACGCACATGGGCAAACACGAGCCACAGCACAGCCTTTGTGGTGCCTGCCCACACCCCAGACCCCACCAGGGACAGGATCTCACCCCAAACCAGAGTGGAGGGATCATTAACGCACAGCAAAAATAAAACTGAGGAGAAAAGGCAGTCATCCTAACGAAAAAGAAGGGGGGAAAAAGCCTGTCTTTTCTGCTCCGCAAACCCAGGGAGATTTTTTTTCCTCCTTTCTCTCTGTAAATCCCCATTGCTTTCTACGGCAACTTAAATTGGATTACGGGGGATAAGCGCTGAGTGCAACCTGAGCCGAGGCAGATGGCCGGAGCAGACAAAGCAGGGGTAGCGCAGGGCAGGTCAGAGGAGCCGCTGTCAAGGTATGAACAGGGCAAACCCCGCTCGGTGACAGACACCCAAAACACACACTTTATTAACCCATTAAGCCTTAAGATGTCAGGGGAGCTCCAGCCGGCCCCGTGATCTATCGCTCGCTGCGACTTCTTTTTGACGAGATCGCCCTGGGGTCCTCTCAGCAAGCTGCACTGCAGCCAGCACAAACCACCAATTACTCTTCTTTTTTTTTGGGTGAAAATTAAGGAATTAGACGAATGCTCCGCATTTTTCTGCAAAGCGGCCGGAGTCTCAACAGCACCCATCACGCTGGCACCCTGGTCCCTGCGTGGGTGTTACCGGGATAAGGACCCCTCAGGTCCTGACCCTGAACCAAGGGGGACTCCTGACTCCAGAAGTTTAAGCAAAATTTCAGGATTTAACCTAACAGCAAATCAGAAAAAAAATCCCTAATGAAATAAATGCCCCAGCTTCCCTCTACTCTTAGATAAAACAGCTTATTATTATATGTACAATAAAAGGAAGAATCAACATAATTACACGCCCTTCCCACAATAGCTGTCGTTATAATAACCGTCATTAAGGCCTCTGATTGGAGATAATCATGTTTACCTCCATAAGCATTCGGGCTGCAGCAGAAGTGATGGCACCGAAATAGGATGGTGCCCTCAGACGCACGTTGGGGTGGGGACAGAATCACAGAATCCCAGACCGTTAGGGATTGGAAGGGACCTCCAAAGCTCATCCAGTCCAATCCCCCTGCCGGAGCAGGAACACCCAGATGAGGTT
>NW_010169599.1:2096-2588 GCF_000695765.1 Mesitornis unicolor
GAAGAAGTTTCTTCTCCAATTGAAGTGGAACCTCCTGTGTTCCAGTTTGTGTCCGTTACCCCTTGTCCTATCATTGTTTGTCACCGAGAAGAGCCTGGCTCCATCCTCGTGACACTCACCCTTTAAATATTTATAAACATGAATGAGGTCTCCCCTCAGTCTCCTCTTCTGCAAACTAAAGAGACCCAGCTCCCTCAGCCGCTCCTCATAAGGGAGATGCTCCACTCCCTTGATCATCTTTGTAGCCCTACGTTGGACTCTCTCCAGCAGTTCCCTGTCCTTCTTGAGCTGAGGGGCCCAGAACTGAACACAATATTCCAGATGCGGTCTCACCAGGGCAGAGCAGAGGGGGGGGTAGCCAAGAACAGGACCGTGCCTCGAGGTGTGACACCAGTGTGCAACTGGTGTGTAACCTGTGGGTGCCTCGCAGTGTCCTGAAGTACCCAAAATCCTCCCCAGTGGGCGCTTTTCTGACCTAAATGCCACTCTTTC
>NW_010169599.1:2700-9071 GCF_000695765.1 Mesitornis unicolor
AACTAATGGGACACAAAGCAAGCCCACTCCATCTGGGGACTGGGGAGAAGCCAAGCTCTCTCACCCTGACATGGGTTTTCTATGCAAACTCAGCCAAAAATCTCTCTTCTCCCCGATACGCAGATGCTGAAAGACGTGGAGAGGTATTTGCTGCTCTTCAAAAGTCTATGCCCTTTCCTGGTGCCATAGGCCCATCAGATATCCTAAAGCTGCCCATCATTAAATAGATCAATCTGAAATTACCTTTAAAAACTGAGCTTTGATCCTCAAGGGCCTCACTATCCCACTCCGCAAACACCATGGGCTCTGTCTTCCATGGGGTAAACGTCCAAGTCTCAAAAATAGGTAAGACATTGACAACATGGTCAACAAGACCCAACCTTGCAAGCCTGTCCTGCGTGTTTCTGTACCACTGTGACACCACCAGTGTAGGCTGAAATTACCTTTAAAAACTGAGCTTTGATCCTCAAGGGCCTCACTATCCCACTCCGCAAACACCATGGGCTCTGTCTTCCATGGGGTAAACGTCCAAGTCTCAAAAATAGGTAAGACATTGACAACATGGTCAACAAGACCCAACCTTGCAAGCCTGTCCTGCGTGTTTCTGTACCACTGTGACACCACCAGTGTAGGGCAAGCAACAGAAAGCTCTGAGGAAGCTGCCACGGCTTCTTCTCCAGCCAAAGCTCACCTTGAAGCCAGCACCATTCCCAATGGCTCTCAGCATCATGGCTTGGTGATGAAGGACATCCCTCTCAATGCCGTGCTTCTGCAGGGTATCATACATCTGGAGGCTTTCCCACAAAAATAATGGTCCCAGCAACGCACACACCATCAGAAATGGGTATGAGAAACTGGTCCACAAACAACCCAACCAGGTGGCCAATGCACAGCTGCTATGGGGAGAACTTGGGTGCAAGGGATGGTAGAAACTGGGCACCTTACACCTTTTTCACCCCTTTCTAAAGGCCCCCCCTTCATCCATTTGGCTGTAACCATGGATTATTTGTATTAGAAGTGGTTTTCAAGGATTGGGCTTCAAAAGAGATGTTGGGATTTGGCCTTCCAATGCTGGCGCTGTGTGGGTCCAGGGTCTCGAAGGCGGACTCTGAACGCAGATGGGGACACTCGTGGTGTGAAGGTGGCTGTGAACAGCGCTCTGAAGGCACGTGGAAATGGTAAAAGTGCAATTAATCTTGAGGGACAGAGAGGAAATCGTCGTGGCCACGTCCCGGGGAGCACGTGAGGGAAAATATGAGTTCACTTTCTGCACAAGGACAAGGGAGGAAGCGTTATCAGCCCTGACACAACGGCCACAAGGAAATCATCAGAGTCCTCACTCTACAAATCGCCTTTTGAGAAGCGTTTGCCGTCTCCCAAGCAATACAATATGTGACTGTGTGTGCAAATATTTAACAAAAACTACTTCCCCTATTGATCAAGCAGCCGGGCACACTCAGAGAAACCAATTAGCACTCGTGCTTTTGAACCAAGAGATTTATTTAGTGCTGAGAGAAAGAACTTCGAATTAATGGGGAGCTTAAAAGACACTTTGAAGTACATTTAAAAAAAAATAAGTTTAATTATTTTTTACTTGACACTGTGATTCATGTTCAAAGCTTCAAAAGAACTCACTCGTACCCTCATGTTGTCCTTTTCCATTTGGGAAACGCGATTTTGGCTTTCCCTCCTTGCACTTCAGAAGAAGACAGCAGCTAATCTCACTGCTTTAATTAGCAGTGGTGACATCCATCGCCAAGGACCTCAGTCACATCCCTATGGTGACATCCATCGCCAAGGACCCAGTCACACCATGGCAGTGACATCCACAATGGCCATGAGCCTTACCAAGAATGGCCACTTCAGTCTTGCTTCAATAAAGCCAAAAGAAAATGCTCAGGACCAGAGGTTTTGAGAGTATTTGGACCCAAAACCTGGGTGCGGGTCGGGACAGCCCTATAAAATACAGCTCCTGTGACCTCATTCATGTTTATAAATATTTAAAGGGTGAGTGTCACGAGGATGGAGCCAGGCTCTTCTCGGTGACAAACAATGATAGGACAAGGGGTAACGGACACAAACTGGAACACAGGAGGTTCCACTGAAATTGGAGAAGAAACTTCTTCTCAGTGAGGGTGACAGAGCCCTGGCCCAGGCTGCCCAGAGAGGTTGTGGAGTCTCCTTCTCTGCAGACATTCAAAACCCGCCTGGACGCCTTCCTGTGTAACCTCATCTGGGTGTTCCTGCTCCGGCAGGGGATTGGACTGGATGAGCTTTGGAGGTCCCTTCCACTCCCTAATGTTCTGTGATTCTGTGATTTCAGAGGTTTTCTGTTTGTTTTTCAACCCTTTCTGCAATGGGAGGATATGGAAAGAAGAGCTATCTGGACCCAAAAGATGCTCTCCAGTAGATTATAACAGGTTTCAGGCTGATTAAATTGGCAGCCTAAAAATCCACCTGGTGCCCCCTTTAAATCTCCTTGAGGCTGACCCAGACCCTAAAGAAAAAAGCACCGCACTGCAGTAAAGCGCAAATTGGCTCTTTAGGGCATCCAGAAAAACGTACATTTCAAGAAGAGGAGAATAGGCTGCAACAGGCCCAACATCTTGCTAGCAGTAAAGTTTACTGCCTCTGGATTTTTTATTCCCTTCCCTTTTGGACAGGAGGTTAAATAAACCTATTTCTCCATCAGGGCATGTAAACCACATCCACTGATTAAGTGATTGCAGGAGGTCTCTGCTGAGGATAACACAACCCCTCGGCCACCTGATTTGGAGCCCAGCGTTGCCACCCTCAGTGGGGACAGAGATTTTAGCTGAGGGTGGACCCAGCCCAAAAAGTCAGAGAAATGGCCCCACATAGCTGGAGAAATGGCCCCAGAAAATTTTCAGATGTTGGAGACCAAACTGGGCAAATCCCAGGGGGTTGCTTGTTGAGCACAACGTGGAAGCGTTCATGGCTCAAAGCCCCTTTCCAGGACGAGCTCTGAGTCCTCGTGGGCTCCCCCTCTCCAAAAAAAGCAGGGTGAAACCTGTTTGTTTAGGTGGAAAGGGTGAAGGCCTTTCCCAAATTAATTGCCCAGAGCCCCTGCATCCATCCAGGAGCACAGGATGTGCTGTTATCTGCATTCCCCGTGTGTTTCCCAGCCCTGACCGGATCGCGGTGCTACCACAGAGGGCATCAGCCACACAAACACAGAAGGTGGGAAACGCTGTGCCCAGAGCTGGGGTCCCCGCAGGCTGCAGCCCCCAAGGCTGCTCTAATGCAGAATGGGGGGTTCAGCCCCCAAAAATGCAAGAAGGCAGCAGGAGGTGGCTGTCCCCATGGCTGGTCCCTTGCACAGATGATGCAATTATGCTCATGGGTCAAAGTTAGGAGAAACACGAGGGTACGGTGCCAAAATCGCCCAGCACAGCCCTGTCACCCAGGCAGGACCGGGGGTCGTGTGAGGAAACATCAGGCAAGGTCCTGCTGGAGGAGCAGAAGTTTCGTGCACAGTAAAAGCTTTGAAACTCTTAATAGCATCCAGGGGATTCAAAGGAAACGCAGCGCTCAGCTCCCTGCCATCCCCCTGCCTCACCACCTCCCACTCCGACATTCAGCATGGATTCATCGCCTCGCTCCTCTCACAGAGCCAAGCACCGCATGGATCCCTGCTCGCCCCAAAACCAGAGCCGTTTTCACAAAACACTCCCACTTCTCCCCTTTTCCCTCAGGTTTCGGCAGCAAGGACCCTCCTCCAAAAGCATCCTCATAACCAGCATCACCATCAGCTTCACCAACACAACAACAACAAGAAGGGCAGCAAATCCTCGCCTCCGCTCCCAAATCCGGTTTTAAATTACCGGGGGTCTGGGTCCTCTCGAGCGCGGTACCGCAGTGACATCCGATACAGCGGCGAGGCCGGCCCCGTGCGCTGTGTGCGCTTTTCACCTCCTTCCTCTCTTAAAGTGCAATTATTGACGTGTTCGCCTCCTTAACCAGCGGTTTTATATGCTCGCCAATGGCTCCCGAACATGTGTAAACAATTATTTTTATCCTCTTGCAAAACCCAAAAACGTTGCATATTCTTTTGGATAAACGGACCCGGGTCGGTTTTCATGAGCCCTGCTTCATAATTTATTAGTTTCTAAACTCTGTAAAACTAAAAGCTCCAGTCAATTTCAAATAAGTTTGCGATTTCAAAGTAATTCTGAACGGGCTGTTCCTGTTCCTGCCCAACGTCAGGCGGTTGATTTAAATGGGAATTCTTAATCTGCAGAGGGGGGCTCCTGCCTTGTTTTGTTGGCTCAAATAAAAGGACAATATCCGGGGTCAGAAGCCTGCGAGCACAAAGCCTGGAATAAGGGAGGGGGGAAAGGGGGCGCGGAGAAAAGCATCTTCTGTCCCAAATCTGTTGTGGGGGGAGTAGCACCCCAAGGGTTTGCAAAGTATGGGGTCAGTGAGCAGGGAACCGGGCTGTAACCCCAAATCTGGGACCTTCTGCCAGCTCCAAATCAACCCCGCATCAGCTTTGTACCCAGCACGGGTCCCAAATGGGGCACACAGGTCCCAACCAACCAACCCCATTTCGTGGGCCACCACGCGGGAAAACCACGTCCCCAGATTCTCCCGTTGAACCCCCCCCGAGAGAGACAAAGCCCAAATGTGGGCTTGAATTTCATAGAGCGCCTCGGAGCGTTCCTGGGGAAACGATACCTGATACCCTCTCTGTATATTAAGAAAAAAGAGGGGGTATTACATCAATTTAGGAGAAAGCAATCCTTTTTTTGGGGGGTTTGTTTTATTTTTTTAACGTCAAAAAAAACCCCACTAGAGCCACACAGAGCAGGAATTAGTGAAAGCTTATAGCTTCAATAATTTAGAAGTTAAGCCTACTTAAATATAAATGACGATGTTTAATTCCAAGGCTGTTACTGAGCAGAGCCCGGGGAGCCCCTGGTATCCTATGCCTGCCTTTGAATGCCGGGCTCAGCAATAACAGACAAAAGCTGTCCACCACCCAGAACAAAGAGCTCCAGGAAATTAAAAGAAAAAAAAAAGGGGGAAAAAAAGGAAAGCAAATAATGTCTCGGTGCTCAGCCCACTCCAGCAGCTCCCATTGCCCTGTTTGTGGTCACCAAAGCAACATTTTGGGGAGTTTGAGGACCGCGGGAGCGGAGCATCCCGTCCCAGCGCAGCATCGGCACTGACCGACACGGGAGGGTCGGTGAAATTCAGCAGAAACGCGGTACCTCGCTGCTAACCGAGCAAACCCACCAGGGGATGGAGGGGGGGAACCAACCTCAGAACAGGAAAACTTTTAAAGCACTGCCAAGTGCTCTTCAGCAAAACACACCCCGAAGTCCGGAGCCACTGAGCTGCCAAGCCGCAGCATAAACAAACACACCGCAAGGGTTAAACGAGACACAAACCAAAGTTGTGCTTTCAGAAATTCACTTCTTCTCCTGCCGCTCCTCAAACACCAGTCCTTTTTCAACCACCCTCCTTACATTCCTGCGTACCCAGCAGAGTAACGAGCCCTGCTTCGTTACATCCACCTCACCGATAGCTCAGATTTTCCGCGAGTTACGCTGGCTTCTCATCGTGGCTCCTGCGAACCACGTGGCGAGACTTATTCTGGGGACAACCCACAGCTTCGTTTCCTAAACACCGCGGCAGCTAAAATCTGATTAATCTAACACAGGCTGACCGTGCTCACACGTTTTTTAAACAATTCCCACATTTCCTTATCTTTAAGGCTGCTAAGCAGGACGCACGTGGGTATTTTGCTGCAGAACAGCATCTTTCTCCCATTAGAGCCACGCTTAAGCGGCATCACAAGGAAAATACTGCAATTTTGTGGTCCGGTGGGTGATGTGGGGCTGTGTGTCCAAGCCAGGCGTTACAGGAGAGCCCAATATTTGGAGGTTTAAAGTAGCTCGCCCAACTTGCAGCCCAACATCTCCTTTTGGGGAGCTGCCACCTTTGCTAACGAACATCACTCGTTTGCTCGGGCGCTGCCTCCCGCTCACATCGCGGGGATGATTTCGGCTCCGGTCTCCAACCGCGCCACTGCCACCGCGGCCACCCCGTCCCTCCCCAACGCTGCCCGTGGGGGCGAGGACCCCACAACCACCACAGCTCCTCCTGTGGCTCCGAAACCACAGCTTTAGGGGCACATTTCGTGCTGGCTGCAGGTTCAGGTGTTGATGGCGAAGCCTTCAGCCCAAAGCCACGACCCCAAAGAGCCTTCCCGGAGGGACGAGCTCCCCGTTCCCGCATAGGGATGTCACCCGCGGCGGGGGACACCAGCAGCGGCGGCCGCGCACCCCCACACCCGTGTCCTCAGCCCCCGGAGCTCTTCAGCCCCGTTCAGCCTCCGCGGGGCT
>NW_010169600.1:0-6838 GCF_000695765.1 Mesitornis unicolor
TCCCCAGTTAGCCAGGAGGACTTCCCCAGTTAACCAGGAGATAAAAACCAGAATATTTCAATAAAAGAATACCTGAAGTTATTCCTCCATGCAGTAAGTACCTATTTTCACAGCATATTTGATTTTGAGCAGAAAATATGAGTAGAAGAGGAGAAGACTGTCGCTCCTCTGTGATCCTCTATGCCTATGTACGTTGTTGCTCTCAATGGTCTTCCTTCCATACTGAGGCTCCTGCTAATAAGTACACCAGAGAACTGGAGCTTCAGAATACAGTTTTGCATCAACAAATAGCTAAAAACAGGTCATGCAGAAGTTGTTTAGGGGATTGCTACTGCTGGCTTTGATAACATATAAGTAAACAGGTATTATCAATTCTCTTCAGTAAGTGACCTCTGAAGGGAACAAATGTGGAACAATTCATTTAGGTGACAAAAAGAAAAAGTGAGATGTATTCACCCTGAGCCGAAAGCATTTTCCAGCAGCAAGTAGACTGAAGAGTTTGAAAAGGCTACTAGTTTTATCTCTCTTTCTTCGCTATTGCAGCTGGTGAATCCATAAATGAAAATAAGTTTAAATTTGTCCAGCTAGTCCTTCCTGATTTCCAGGTTACTCATATTACTTCTAGATGGTATAGTACAAGCCCATCTAGAGATTGCTGTAGTTAAATGGTTCATTTGTTCCAAACCTCCTCTCTTATTTTCAACTTAAATAACGAATAAAAAAAAACCTCAAACAAACCAAAACCCAAAACACTTATAAAAGCTAGTATAATCAAAATAAAATTGACACTGCTTTAGTGGCCATTCCATGAAGTTAATAACAAGAGTGCATTAGAAATGTAGTGGACCTCAGATACTCTTCTGAAAGAACATGCAAATCAGCTCAATCTGGATGGCATGCATTTTAATAAAAAAGCATTTTTATTACAATCTGAAAACTCTCAAGATGGCGTTTTCTGAAGGAAAACTTTCAAGGAAGATGATGGTTCATGAGACTGCAGTTAATCTGAAAAGTCATTCTGCAAACAATCCAAAACTAATGGAAAAATGAAAATTCCTCCTGACAGTAGAATTATTATTGTACGTCCAGAAATTCTGTAACTGTTTCACTCCCAAGAAACAAAATTCTTTCTGTGACTTATTCTAAAAAGCACAGCAAGTGCATGGCAAAACTCAGAAACAGATTATTCTTAGTCTCAGTTTCCTAATACAAAATATCTGTTGTAGCATAACTATAGGAGAGCCTGCTATTATTCATGAAGCAGATCACCTGAGCCAAGAGGAAAAAAGAGGTTGTATCACAAAAACTCCAAAACTACAGATCCTTAATGTTTTGCCGAATAATCAGGTTTTCTAAAAGCTACTAGTAACTGTATTTCTGAGTATAAAAATGATGCTTTATTTGGTGGAACACTTTAACATATATAAAGATATTTTCAGTGGAAGGTCTCAATCATTCTGAGACTGTTGATTCTTGCAGTCTTCCTCCGGCAGTTTAAGTTTATTAATTTCACTTTATAAAACAATTTAATCCAAAATCCAAAGTAGAATTAAAATGAAACATTAGTTCAGCTTAAGAGAAATGTAAAGGCCTTCTTGTGTGGCCTAAATCCCCACATGAAAACCTTCCAAAAGGGTGTATTAAAGATGACCCTTTGCAGTAGGGTGAATTTTACCCTTATCCTGCATCTCCATCATGACTGTAGCCAACCTGCACACACCATGGGCCAGAAGCCCAAGCAACTGAATCTTGTGAACTCCATAAATTACAGTTCAGCTAATGCTGATTTTGCCCAACTGGTTCCAGAATGTGTGTAATTTTAAAATTATAACCACATGGATTTACTTGAGGGAGAGAAGGGGTTACCTCTCTGGACGAAATTTGTGCTTGTGTGGTCTCTGAAGATCCCAGCGCTGACACTCCTTGCCTGACTCAGTGTGATCCATTGGGCCTCTGTAACTCTCTCCATTGCAGGTCATGCATTCAACTAGGACAAAAAAAAAAGTACTAATAATTTATTATGATGAAGACTAATAGCACACACACAAAAAAAATAAAAAAATAAATTATATCCCTGCTGTTATAAATTGAAAACAACATCAAGATATGTAAAAAAGTTATATATTTTAGCTAGGTTGGTATGGGAAATGTCCTTTAGAATAGGATTGCTTCTCTTTCTTAGATCTAATCTGGATGCTTAAAATTAGTATCACTTTATACAGAACTTATGGTTTCAAGGCAGGTAGGTGTAAGCTGCTAAAGGCACTCCTGTTCATAGCAGATTTTTAACCTTACCTATAGTTAGTAACAGAGAGACACTTATCTAAGGAAGGAGTATATTTTAGAGGTAGTATTTTCTGATTAAGTAACATCCATTACTCTAAATAAGTCTAAGTCAGAACATAATTACAGCACAAGTTTAAGTACAGAATAATGGCTGAATCGCAATTTCAATGCAATAGTCTGTCTCTTTAAATTCCCAGCACTTTCAGCTACATATGATACTGTTTCTTTTCGATACTAATTCTTTTTGGCAGCATAGACTATGATACATTTTCAGCCCTTGTTTGGGAAAGTGGGGGGTGGAGGGAGAGTGGGCAAAAGCTACCGAAGCGATTTGAAATCACTGTTGAACAAAATATACTTCATAACTTGAATGAGAAAGAAGTCTTAAAATATAAAATAAATTTGCCATAATAAACTATAGGCACATTTCTCAAGCGGCATCTAATTAGAGTAATTGTAATGAAGGATCACTTAGTAAATACTAATTTATGCAATTACAGATCTCACTCTTCAGTCAAAACATCCGCTACCAAACTCTTCACCCTTCAGTAAGCTCCAGGTCTCATCCCATTTGAAGCTCACTTAAACTGATCTTTAAATGTTAGCTTTTAATAGATTTTCAAGCTCCTTGTAAATCATTCTCTTCCTCTCTTCTTCCCTTCCTCCCTCTCCCTTTTCTTCCCCCACCACTGTGTAGCTATTGCACATGACACATTAGGAGGAAAATTAAAGGCAACCTATCTTGAGAATTTAAATGGGTTGATTGACTGGAACTGAATTGGCTGATTAGCAAGATATAAGAGCTTAGTGTGGAGGTTAACAGAACTTAAAAGTCAACTAATGCAGTTGTGCACATGAAGTGTCTTTTGAATTCTGTTACTTGAAAGTCAAATGAGATTTGATTTCTAAAAAGTTTTACTTATTTACAGTATTGATTTGAAAAACAAAATGCATGCTTAGATTGAGCTTTTATCTTGTAATTTCGTATCTATATTTTCATCAAAAAGAAGACAAGAAGTTGATTTTACCATGAAATTGCACTTGATGATTTTATCACATAGCAATACTGAAATTGTTAATGGTGTCACTATAGACTAGATGAGTGAAAAAAAAGGTCACATTTGTGTGATCAGGCCAACTTAATTGTTCCAGCTCCTCTATGATCTGAAAACAGGCTGCTGAGCCTGAAACCTTGTTCAAGTTTTTCAGAGCACTGGAACATAACAAGATCTCCTTTTTCTCTAATAACTGCTCTTCTAGCTACGTAAGTTATTCTTGCTGAGAAATTGCCTATTCTTTTTCAAAGTCCATGAGCAAGTGTCACTGAAACTACTGGAAGTTCTGCGTACCTCTTGTCACAGAGAAAAGGCAACTTCCCACGTGAGCTGCGCTGGGTTACCTTGTGAACAGAGGGGGATGTCGCAGACTTCATGGCGCGTCTCTGGGCTGGTGGTGAAACACCATGGCCCTCCCTCTTCCCCTCGGGGGTTTCGACAGTAGTTTTCCCGTAGGTCTTTACCCCGATAGCTCGAAGGCAAAAAGCTAGTTTTAAAATGACAATCATTACAGTATAAGAGCATGCAAACTTTGGTGTTAATCATACTATTTTGTACAAACAGTTAGAAACAATTACATTTCTGTATATTTCTCCCTCCACCCAGCCTACACAAATCCACACATTCAATATCTGTACATACACAAATACACATCTTCAGTCAGGATTACACTCAATCAATGGCCTAAATCTGGGACAATTTGTCTAGTCTGTAGCTTGCTATAAGAAGTTTTACTCCCGTCCTCAGGCATCTGAAACCAAAGATGTGCTGCAGAGCCAGAGGCAGCAGCATGCTCCCTGCCACCCCTCACTGTGCCCTCCTTCATGAGATCATGACTACTCACACAATGGTGAAAGGCCCTTGGACAAGGGGGGTAAATATATTGGGTGCATAGGAGAAAAAATCATTGCGTTTCTAGGCATGTCAGTCCTGCCTTTCCTGTCCATGTTGTGCACTTATAGCAGGTCCAGCTGGGCGTTGTGTGCACCTACTACATAAAGCCCACAAGCAGAGAAACCTCTTCCCATCCCTGCTCAGTCAGGAGCCTGTGAGCATGGCCACGCAGTGTGACATACAACACTGAGAGGCTTTCACTGCCCGAAACCATGGATTGCTTTGAATTTCAGCATCAGAACTTTCCCCAGATCCTGTTTTAGCTGTCTTGCTTCATGTTCTGCTACAGGCCCCACTGTTGTCACCTTAAGGTCTGCTACTTATAGACCCACTCATCATTGCTTTCATACAAATTAGGCCATTTAACAGTGACCCAGATGACTTAAACTGGGCTCTCCCTTTCATTAAATTTTCTGCTTTTGCTGTAAGGGGTTATCAAATAACAATATTCCTTAAGATTTTTCTCACAGATTAGAGGTTCTCAAGCCAATGCTGAGTTCCTTATTTTTCTTTAGTGATTTAATAGAAATCTGGGCTAATACTATACCTTTTATCTAACACACATTTTCAGTATAAGACTTTGCTGCTTATGCTCAGTCCATCGAGTATAAACTCTCCAGTTTCAAGGGTTTGTGTTCTTAGCTGTCTGTAAAATTATGGGCTTACCTCTAAAGAAACTCGCACATACACACTGGCATATAGAGATACAAGTAGGCATGTATATAAATATATATATATAGATATATATTATATATGCATTTACACAAAAAAGTAAGGCTAGGGTTTTTTTCCTATATACTAGGGAATCAGTAACCCCATAGTAGGAGCCCAACCCCAGAGCACGTTCTGTTCAATGCACTGCAAGAGCTCGTAACCTCACTCAGGCTGCATATTGCAGACAAACCCAGTGGCACTTCACTGCCAATTTCATTGCAGTGATGCACAAAAACCAGCTAAATCTCTTTAGTTAAAAACCACATTAAATTCAGAGTTATGCTCAATTCCATGAAGATTTTATTTTTGATTGTTAATTGAGAAGTTGGACAAAGTACATAGGGGATCACACAAACCTTGTAATTCACATTAATAAATTGATTTAATTTTTCAGCTTTCTAAGACTTTTGCCAGTTGTTTTTCCCCTCAGTATATTTAAATTCTAGTGGAAATATCACAAGTAAAATGTACTTTTTATTCTGAAAATGCCCAATACTTTATCTTGGGTGTTTGGAGGGGTTTTGCTTTGTTTTGTTTTGTTTTGGTAGGGGTTTTTTAATCACCAAAGGAGTTCAAATGTATCTATATCCTAGAGAGTAAAAAAAAAAGAAAAAAGAAAAAAGGAGTAAAATTTCATCTAACTTATTTTAGATGACTGTAGACAGTTGCAGCTTGGGAAACTAAACTAATCACTTGGGACAGTCTTTATACACAAACACCTACTTAATTTATATACAAAAGCAGAACAGAAATGTATGGTTCCTGCTGTGCTGGGCAAATTCTGTGTTACCAATTAATTATTTTTAATTTTTTTTTTAAGAGAGAGAGAGAGAGAAACAAAAAGAAAAGTTTGCCATGTGACATTTTAATTCTGTTAATGAAATCTTTGAACTAACTGAAGTGGAACATACCTCTGCTAATTGTATTGTCATTCTAGTCAAGGCAATGTGGAAGTGTTACTTAAAAGTGCATTTTTTCTGCTTTTGATGCTTGAAGAGAACAATTTTTATGTCCCTAGTTCATCCTGTAAAATTGTTGCTTTTGTTTTTCCTCTGTAATCTTGTAGTCTCTCAAATTTTTTCAGCTAAAGACAGCCCTGGGCAAACTTTGCTGATGGGACATTGCAACCTGTGTATGTGCTGATGTAGTACATCAGTGCATATTAGAAAATTCTTTCCTTCTGGAAATATTTTCTGATCATAAAATATGAACATTATAAAATACAAGAAAAAAGCATTTCAAATTATGTCAGATATGCTGACAAGAATACTAAAAAAAAAAGTCTAAATAAATAATATTAGACACTCAATATGGGTCAGACATACAAATGGCTTCAACAGGTACCAAAGCAACACTCTCAAGGGAGGAAAAGATGAGATGCAATAAAGATCCACCCAGAAATGGAAGATAGAGCCACTCCTAAAACTGTGTGCTGATTTAGTTCAAGTATATTAAGCAAGGAAAAAAAGAAAGCCAAAAGCTGAAGCCAGTAAGATTAATGGTAAAAACAAATTCAACCACAGCAAAAGTCATGGCAACTAGCAAAAAAACTATGAAGTACTGCTTTATTCTGACTGTTTATCTTTGAACCCTTTTGCATTGACTTTATCCATTTAAATAAAAACCTCCTAAGAGAAAAAAACAAAGATAGTCTTGTAAACTGTACTAGAATGTAGATGAAAATAATAGAATCCTGGTTTCAGCTGGGAGCCTCCACATTCTACTGGAATGTAAATAAATAAATATATCATTTGTGAAATCCAAGCACAAGTTTAAAGTTTGACATTATTTCAGTTCTTTCTAGAAAGATAATAAAAAATAGTATATTTCTCCCTTGAAAATGAAAAAAGGATTTATTTTCCAATGGCACTTTGTGATAATCAGTTGTA
>NW_010169600.1:6869-27046 GCF_000695765.1 Mesitornis unicolor
AACTGATCTAAAAATCTAAGCCTTTCATACTAATAAGTTCCAAACACACCACTGCTGTCTGCTTCTTCCCATCTCCCTCATGTCTCTGATGATGAAATTGTATTTTCTGATGTTGAAAAACAAAATTAGCATGCAGCCATCTCATTTATCCAGTGACCTTTTAAAAACTGAACTTATTGCACAAGGCAGGAGAAAAGTCATTCTCATAAAATACATCACAGGAAAGTAGCTGTCCAAATCTATTAGATAAAGCTGTGTATACTGTATATTAAAAGGCAATTTAGAAACAATAGATACTATTCAGATAATTTTATTTATTTAATTACATAGAATCATATGTATATATATTATGTACAATAAATGTTCATCCTTGGTTAGGCTGTAATTATTGAGAATTCTTTCATTTCTAAAAAATGAATATCGTATGCTTCAAGGTGTTGAGACTCCAGAGATTACTGCTGTGGGAGCTGATGGTAAGAGCTGTTTTGGTCCCACACTGAAAATCAAACACACTACCATCTATATTGTAAGCAGCCAAGTCCAGTCAAGTCCAAGCCTGAGGCTTAGCTTTGTAACACATCATAAGAGGAGAGAACTCAAGTATCCTTTGCCTTTTAATGTTGTTCCAAGATATCATCTTGCACAATGGATAGATTTGGTCAGGACAGGACTGAACAGTGCACAGCCCAGTTCTTCACTAGCAGTCTCCAGCTTTGCTCCTCCTAAGTAAAATACTGTTGCTGGGAGTCCAGAGCAAAAGGCTCTGGATAGGGACCTTCTGGGTGAGAGTACACTTTGGTTTTGGATTTTCAGGGTTCATTATCTAAATAGCTAAAGCCAATCGAAAAAGGTTCAAAGAGAAATGGCCAAAGAGTAGACCTTTTGCTAGTTTCCAGCAATGTTCATTGTGGTTGAATCTGTTTTAACTATTACTCTTACTGGCTTAAGTTTTTGGCTTTCTTCTCCTTTTCCTTGGCCAAAATAGTTGAACTAAGTGTACTCTCAAGGTGTAGATATGGCCTCAGTTTCTCACTATATCAGGTCTTAAGCTCAAATTTAAGTCCCATATCTGCTGCATCAGTCTTTAGATACCGCACATGTGACTCAAAGGAAAAGATTTTAATAATCTGTTTGGTCCTTTCCATGTATTTACTGCCTGGTCAAAGTGCCTTAGAAAGTTTAACATATACCGCAAATAATATAGTTAATAGTAACAATGCAAAATATAGTAATAATAATTATACACTGATCAAATAAATGGGCTAATATCCCTAATACCCTTCACTTCCTAATAATGTATGTTTTAAAATTAACCATTTCCTGGGAGTAAATTCAAAAAAAGGGATAAACTTCCAAACCTCAGGCTGAAGCTATGTAGGCGTTTTGTTTCTGCCAGTAGCTAAGAGATCAAAAGGATATAAACAGCTAAAAAAAAACTGACACAGAAGAGGAAACGATCCAGACACACAGGCTGGCATTAGGATAGACCTTTTTGGAGAAAGCCAAGAGGGTAAGGATTTTCTGGGATTTGTAGTACAGTATCTCTTGGGGAAAGGTAAGAATACACCTAAGAGATTTTGTTGCTCAAGGTCGGTTTTCTCAAATTCTTTGTCTGCTAATAAGTCAAATCATGCTTTATGGAAGCTGTCTGAGTACTATTTCCATTGTCTATGCTCCTGAACTCTTACCTGTGCTCATGGGGGATCATTGAATTCCAGGCTTGACACTGTATACCACTTCTGGTAACAGATACCGTTCCTTTGTAGTCTGCTCCTTTTCCAATTATACAATTCCTGATGTAGTCTATTGAAAGAAAAGAGAAGAAAATCAGGGGTTTGTTTAATGTGTTTAATATTAGAGCTCATAATCAGTTTTCACATAAAAATAATATAGTTTAATAATCATTAAATACTTAATTATTCAAAATACTGTTTAATTGTCCATATACATTCTTGTATTTTTTGTCCCCAAAATATTAATCACTAACTTCCCAAATAAAACTACTGAAAATGTTTTGAAATTGCCTGATTGATCAAAAGTTCCTCCTGAGGACTGAAGTCTCCAGTCGTTAATGAGGTAAATATAAGCAATATTAAGTCAATAACACTAACTTATACAACTGAGTTTTAAAGTAGTAAACTGAAGTAGCAATTCAGATTAGTACATATGATGGCAGGCAAATATGTAGCTTGGAAAACTGAGAAAGAGACAGTATGCAGATGAACCTGCATGACAGCAAAACCAGGATATTTGTAAATAAATCTGTGGATTGCAGCTTTGAGAATGCATAAAATCATCCCATGCCCAGAATGCTCCTACAGCCAAAAAGTCACTGAGTGACTTCAGGTTTTTTCCCACTCCATAGCTAGAAAAACAAAATCAGTAAATATATCTGTTACCCTTCTTTTCATACAGATCAAACGCATGGTCTTGCTTCTTTCTCACACCATTTGTCAAGCTGTTGAAGGATAACCAATGGCATCGTTTCGTAACTCTGTCATAAGCAAAGGCCCTGCAAAGAAAATCTGGATGAGAAAAAAATCTCTGTGTGGTTTGTAATAATGACACATGGCCTGCCAAGGAGTATGCAATGACATCAGATTTACTTTTACTGGGAAAGTCAGAGAAACAGCCCAAATTATTATTTAAACCCACAACTGTGCTGACAAGAACAAGGAAAAAAAAAGAAATTAAATTGATGTGGCCATTACACTAAGTATCAGATTGGTTGTTCACACTAATCTAAGAGTTCCTTTGTTATTTAAGATCTTCATTTTAAAAGTGAGATAAATGCGACCGAGAAAGCAGTTGGGTCCCCAGTTGTGCTACTTTCTGGGGAAAAAAAGAAGACTCTAAAACATCTCCTTTGCTCTGCTTACAATATGCTTCTGAAATAGTTAAGTATCTCACACTGATAGTTTGAGGAAAATTCAAGAACAAGAAGTCTGTTTCTTGCCTAGAAGAACTGACTCTTTAAAAATAAAATTATTTTCATTTTTTATGAATAATGTAAACTATGATGGTGTATCTACAGCTTATCCTGTTTACTTTTGTTTTCTATTTTCTTCTGTTATTTTTAACTGCTTTCAAGGGCAGAGTATAATGTGAACTGAATTGAGTGGACTTTTTGGGGACAAGACAGACAAACAGGTATCAGAAGAGTGAAAATACTTTCTTTCAATATTTTGAATGACATGCAGACTTTTTTCTCATAACATCATTTTGAAAGGAAATTCCTTACATGAAGGTAAAATATTTTAAAGGATCTTAACACAGTTGACTGCCGGGGTGGGGGAACAATTCCAATAATAAAACAAACAAACAAACCAACCCACAAAACCACCAAAATCAAACCAATAAAAAACCCCAATACTGAACATTCTTTATTACGTTAATTTTTCAGTAGAATCAAATAACAAATCACTAACATGATACTATTGTTTCCAGTCCACAACTAAGTGCATTTCTGTCAGTCATCCCAGACCTTCTGATATTTTATTCTGACCTGAGAAGGGATGTTAATACTACTTCACAATATCCAAAAGACAGATAGGTTTTTTACACTTCATCTGTACTTTAGCTGTGCCATATTCCTGAGAGCTACGTCCCCCAATTCGAAGCTATTTGATCTACATTTAATTCCCCTCTCACCATAGAAGATTTTCTGTGTGAGATCTTTCTGGCTTCAGTTAAAAATATTACGAGATCCTATCAAACCTCCCCACTCTTCTCTCTTTCAAACATCCTCTTCATTATTGTTTCCATCACCAAACAGATTTTTCATCCAACTGCTCTCTCTACTCTGTTGACTCCAAATGTTTCCAACCTGCTAACCTTCATCCTTCTGCCCTTATTCAGCCTTCTGTTCTCTCCTGGCTAGTTCTCAAATATGAACATATCCAAGTGCCTCTAACTCCATCTTCACAAAAATATCCTTGACCTTTCCTGCCTTTCCAATTACATTCGCCTTTTCCCTCCTCCCTCTTAAAGTGGGAATGCAGAATGCACTATTTACAAACATTTCTTTCAGTTTTTGCCTTTCAGTTTCCTTTTGGTTTCTTTCCAGCTTGGCTTCAGCCACTTCTGCACATAAAAGTTTCTAACAATCTCTTCTTGGACCCAAATCTGGAGGGTTTTTACACTTCCAAAGTCAACATATTTAAGCAAATTCTTGGACTTTCTTCTACTGATACTGCCGATCACAACAATTTTTGTTATTGCTGTTTGTATTGAGATAGTCAGTAGGTTTTCCGATCAGATACTGGAATCCCTTTCTGTGTAAATACAAAACCACTTCAGAAATAAAGCAGATAACAGAGCATAAGACAGGTACAGCTTTGTAGGTAAGGAAGTGACATGTCTGCAAAAGTCATCTGTATAGCCAATAACATAGCAACCATATTATCTTTTTCTCATGCATATGAAATGCCGTGGGAAGAGCTGCAAGGACGACTGAAGGAAAACAGTGGGACTAACGGACTGCAAATGGTGGTGAAACAAAGGTATAAGAACAGCTTAGCAGCAGGTTAATAAAGCTGATAGGGTTGGTAGAAAGTGATGCACAAAGAATTATGAAGACAAAAAGACAAGGTAACTGAATCTAAGGGTTATTTCGATGTGGGATTTTAAGAATAGTGTTACGAATAAGAAACAAGTCTAGACAAGGATCTTTTAACTCAGAAGTGATCAAGATCTGTGCAAGCACGATAGCAAGGGAAAAAAGGAAAGGTTCATTCTGAGAAGTGACATATTAGCTCCAACAAAAACGTGTCAGAGATAAAAAGAGCAAGGATTAATGATTATCAAATATAATACCCAAAATTTACTTGCATGTGATATAGAAATAAATAAATCAAAAATTGTCTTAATATTTACCCCACCTCCCAGAAATAAGGAGTGGCTCATCCTTTATAAATCTGTAGTGCCTGGAATCTGCTACTTTACTTTAACACTTTCTGGCAGAAAAGAAACTCACCCCTCTTCCTGCTTGTGAGCCTCACAGGGCACAGGCCCAGGTGTTGCTGCTCCCAGTACTATTGTCACAATTATGTAACAGCGTATTTCTATATTATTGGATCATAATACTTAAACAAATTGAGTTTGCATCCAGAAAATAAAACAGCAGTGCTGTGACCAAGTGATGGAAAACTACTGCATGGACATGGAGTATCAGAATCAAGCCATGAAAATGTCAATAAACAAAGGAAAATCCAAGTGTTATGCTTCAAGTATTTAAAATGCCATTCTGTGTTACTTCTCTTCTTATTTTAGAATGCTCCCACAGCAACCGGTAAACTAATTGGTTTTAATTTAAGTTGGCAACAAATTTCACCTTGTAGTACCCATAGGCTGGTATGAAGTCAAAGACTGAGAATCCTAGGAATAAAAGGGAAACATTAGTAATCACTGGTTCCTTTAAAAGGGAACACATGTCAAATATGTGTTTACAGTAGCATCAAAGAACTATGCACACAACAACAGCACTAATCTAGGACTACATGGGAAACCACAAGAATGTTCCCCGATACAGAAAATCCCTCTTGCTCTGCTGCATAGTGGTAGCACAGGCAAGACCTAACCATCTACACCTCTGCTGCTAGCCTTCCTCACTAAAAATGTGGGGGGGGAAACTGAAAATTCAGACACGAGTAGTCAGATTTGTAATTCTTTTTCATCTTTGGTGCAAAATAATTACATGACTGATTGCAGTTCTGTTATCTGTGAGTAGGACTCTCCCAAGCCGTGTTCTTAAACTCCCTCATGGCTCCTCTCTGTTGCTTTATTGACTAATTACAGCAGGGAGAATTTGCCCCTTAATGAATCCATAAGACACTGTCCCAGTAGAAAAAAAAACCTTCACAAATGAGAAAGTTTTAAAAAATTTAGAGAGATTCTAGATTAGTATTCATGTAAAATAGAATCAAAAAATGTATTAATCTACTTTTTATTTTCAGAACACAAAACGTAACAGCCAGAGCAGCTACAACTAGCTTGAGACAATTTTCCTAATCAGATGTTGGAATACGGAGATGCTGTTTGCTTAGAATCATTCAGACTTTCTTATATTGTGAAACCTAATTTTATAATACTCCTTGTTGCTGACCACCAGAACTCAAGAATGTCTTGCTGTATTGAATACAACCTGATCCATTTGGCAATGATATCAGTGGAAGCTCTGCCAATAGGAAAAGGAGTGGCTTGTACCATGTGAAAAATATTAGTGCCTGGAAAATATTTACTAACATAAATAAATAAACTCTGTTCATTGTTTACATATGTAAATAGTCAAAGTACGAGACAGTACAAACTAGATCTTGGAATACTAGAATTAAAGGCTTGAAAAAGGATTACATTACAGACAAGGACCATTTCTGGCAAAAACCAGCTTTTGATATCACCTTGGTCTAGTTTCCATTTGTAGCAACTGTCAAAACTTTTTTGTTTCAAGATCAGGCTCATACTTAGCTCAATACTCACCAGTACAGAAGTCATCCATTCTCTCCAAGATTCTCCTGCACTCATGTCCTTTCATTTATTGCTAATAGTCTAGACTAAGAGAGGCCAGGGGGATAATTTAAGTCTAATACACAGGAAAAATAATAGTGATTTGTTCCAAAAAATAGTAGAGGATATGCACAAGGCAGACAAGTGATCAGCAACATGATGTGTTTCTAAGAGACAGCAGATACTGAAGAATAGCTATCGTATACTTGCAATGATTGTGCAGCGCAGAAGGTCTGATTCCATTGTATCAAATTCGTAGTACTTGCCAGTGAACTTCAGCAGTGCATGTATCTGTGCTCCATGTGTGAGGTTCCCATTGATTTCAGCAGGGTTAATGTGCAAAGAATGAATAGAGAATATGGTCTGAAGTGCTGCTGAGATACTGCAGCTGTGATGTGTGACAATAACCATTTTATAAGAGACATAAAAATCTCAGAAATGTTCACCGAACAGTACAGTGCAGCACAAGTCAACCACATCTTAACATGACTTCATTTTTTCAGCTATATTAAGGAAAAGATTACAGACTGGACAAGCTAAGACAGAACAGCTCAGACAAAGCTTCAGAAAAGACTGACACTCTCTGGTCAGGTTGAACAAGATCAGATCATGGAAATCAAAAAGCACAGCCTTTAGGTTGTGCTCAGTACAAGCTACCACTGATGACAATTACAGAGGCATTTTTGGTCATAGGTTGTTATATAGGTTCCATCAGGGAAAACAAACAAACAAACAACAAAAAATACCACCCACAACAACAAAAAAAACCCAACAAAAAGCCCAATAAAAATAATAGAGATATTTAACTTACTTGCAAGTGAATGAAAGGCCTTTGTTCCTGCTGCATCTCTTGGCACACTGCTCAGTGGTATTTAACAGCTTGGTTTTTACTTCCAGAGTTTTGTTTACTTTAATGAGCATCAACTCTCCTGTTTTTTTGAAGTCATGAAGAGGATTTCTCCTTTTTCCTTTACCCTCTAAGAAAGATGCAAAGAAGAAAAAAAAACACTGTAAAGAACAGTGCTGAGATTAAAGATGGCATTAGATATTAATAATTTTGATTAGGAATTGTAGGAACGACAGTACCTAAAGCATAGAGAAATTCATAAAAATAAGATATAAGCAGATACTGAAGAAGAATTGATTCTTTTAGATGGTGATCTCCATTCTTAAAAACAGGAATGGTAAGAATTATAGCAAAACTAATTTCAAACAAAGACTTGCATAATGATAGAAAAGGGTGACGAAAGTTTTTCACCCTTTGTAAATTTTTTCAGAACTTCCAAAATATGTCTGATAATAATCGGAGACCTTAAATATTCCATGAAAAGCTCAAGTGAAAAAGATGAACAAAGGTCTTTTTTGGATAGACACAGTGGAGTTACAATCAGAAGGAAAACATATATATACTATAGAGAATCACTATCTGAATTTAATAAACTGTTCTTAAAATAATAACCTTTTTATCATAAATTGTGAAAAGAACTGGAGCCTGGAAGTGACATAAAATATCCATTTGTCCTTTCTCTTCTCCAGTGAAGGTTCAATGAGAGTGTTGTATCCAGTTTAAGTGTGACAGAATTAAAGTTTTTAGTCTACAGAAAAGATGATGAGGGGAGGCAGAAGCCATTGCATAGAAATAGTCATGATTGACTAGAGATGTTTGGCTAAAGTGCCAGAGAAAGTCTTTAAAATTTGCAAGAAAGCCCCACAATTTTCCCAATATGTATGTATATTTTTATTTTGTGTTCCATAGAAACCAGTCTGCCAGTGTAGGTTGCTCCATCATCAGTGAAGGCAGATGAGTTCCTCTGGAGAGTGATTCTCCCTGTTCTGACAGATGAGTAACATAGGGAGGACAAATTGCCCTTTGGATCAATTTCTTCTATTTTACTCCATGATCCCAGATTATCTTTTTGGTTTAGATGGCTAATCCAGGAAAGGTTAGGTGAATGAGTCCCTCCTTAATTTACAAAGTAGGTAACAGTATTTTTCATAACTGCTTTCCATGTAACTGTTTTCACAGCTGTCCTTTCTTTTTTTCTCTACAGAATAATAGAAAATGAATGCTCAGGATCAGTTGCCAGAGTCTTTCAAATATATGAAACCACAGCCTAGTGCTCGGTTATCCTGAATAAATAACTCCTCATGCAAGTGCAGGGTGCAGTTATGTCAGTTAACTTTTGCTTGGTACACTCTGGGCTCAGAATAACTGTAAATTACAATTGCTGAGACTTTGAAGGCGTTACTGACAATGCCACATATTGTAATGCCAAAGAAGGCTTAAGGGTGTTCCTTTTGCAGAACTTCTATCCTTATCATTAGGTGAGCTCACATTTTCACTGGATTCAGCTAAATCACACTTCTCAGTGGTGAGTTATCCCTAAGACACCTAAAAAAACCACCAAACACATTTCAATTATATTTCATCAAGCTTCAGCCTTTAAAAAAAACAAAAAGAAAATCAAAGCAGTAGAATATCTCTGCTGCCATGTCACTACAAAATAATCTTCACCCCATCCTACTCTTCTACTTTCTGAACTGCTGAAGGTGCACTATGACCCCCTGCACCCTATGGTGTAACTATATTCCCCTAATAGTTCACAATTTTAATTCCAACTACAAAAATTTTCAGAATAAATATTTTTTTTAACCACAAAATCCATATTATTACTATATGAAGAAGTTTTTGATGAAAAGATGAAATGTTAATAGCTTTGGGGCTCTGTTAAGGACTCATATAATCTCTCTTAAGCATATTCAGCCTTGTATTTGTGCAGTGCACATGCACCCAAAATGAACATCTCCCTGTGTTTAGGAAAATGCTGTGAGGACACACTTGCCTTAAGTATCAGCACCCAGTTACTGGTAGTTGTGACTATGCTGAAGCTACTTTATTTTTTGCTCTACCTGTGACAGAGCCAAAGTGCTACAAAAAGGATTGCATCTGCTCTTTAAGACAAACACAGAAAAACAAGTCTCCTATAAAGCTTTTGTGGTAAATTTCTCAATCTACTATCTAAGAAGACACATGTTTTAGTTCTATGTTGTCTCTTTTATGTAAATGGAGGTAAGGATCTGCACAGAAATATCAAAGTATTTTCCTTCAGTTCCTGATGCTAACATTTCTCATCTACTGATAAGTGTCATTATCTTAATTCCCAATGATAACAGCTTTTTAAACTCACCAGCTAGCATGCAAGAATATGATTTAAAAAAAAAAATATCAAGAAATTCTGTTCTGCCTGCAAAACATGGCTCACAGTTCTGTTTTTTTCTTACTTCTTTTCCTAGCAGTTGTCCAAAGAGGATTATGGGTTTGATCTTGCATTTAGCAATTCATAACAGTCTGATTTACTTTAGCTTTCAAACAACAACAATCTACAACTTGCCTATAATCCAAAAGGCAAAGGGCCAAATGCATCTGTGGTGTGGCTGTTAGAACCATCAGAATAAAGCAAAGCATTACTTTTACAACTCTAATGACAAAATAGCTAAAAATAATTGAGCCTTTTCACTTCACTTAGGTGATTTTGTTATTAAAATCTTAAATAACAGTGCCCTAGAAACGTTCTACATTAAAGGTTATTACGCCATATGCTATAGCTAATGTTCCTAATTTGCAATTGTCATTCATTTCAGTTTCCTAAACTTTGATTAATCAGGACTTTTCATTGTTCTGTGGGCCATGTCCTCTGATGTTTCTTGTAGCTGAGAATCATATAACTAAAGGAAGTCTGACATTCCACTTACATTTGAAAATAATAGTGGCTGATTCAAACAGAAAAGAATCCAGTCAAATATGAATCAACATTTTTTTCTTCAACAGAAACAACCACTAACTAAAAATATTTCTTCGGTTGACTTAGAAAATCCCTCAAAAAGGTGAAAGTGTCTTTCTGTTTCTTAACATGACAGCAACCTTGTTTGAACAGAAAAAAAGAGCTGAACCAGTGCCCAAGGAAATGGGAACTACATTTGCTCTAGCAGGATGCATCATTGGGCAAATACTCCATAATCTCTTTTGGGATTTCTACAATCTCCCTGCTGGAGTTTTATTTTTATCAGATGCTTTACATATTTAATTAAAACAGGTTCTTCACAGTGAAAGACATTTGCCTGGGAGCTACAAGGACCCAAATTTGCTTTCCCTTACTACCTTTTTCTTATGAAGTTTCTGTATAGTCCTCTTAGATATGAAACATTAACTGAGACTGCTCAAACTATAGAGCATCTGAGGGAAAAGATTTCCAACAATACCATTTCTTTGAGTAGTTCCAGTCAATGTCAAATCAATAATCAGAGGTAAAGAAAATTATCATTTCCATCTTCTAGTGAGAAAAGGAGGTTGTAGTGCCTATATCCTAGAACCTACTTAACTGCAATTTTAATTGTATTTATACAAAATAGAACAGGTATAACAACAAGTACTGAGAGCAATAGATGTCATAATATTCAGTATCATAGAAATTAAGACACTTTCTTGTTAAAAAGAGAAACAGGCTTGAATTAGCAAAGGCATTTGTATTTAGATCTCTCCCACTACCCAGGTATTTTCTAACCATTGGGCTAATGAGAAAATGGTATAACATAACTTCCTTTTTCTCTTCTGACTCTGTGTCCCACACCAAAAAAGGGTTTTGGGTTCCCACACCACCACATCACTCAGTCCTAAAAGTACCTGATTATGTTCTGTATCTCAATTTAAAATTCACACCTTGCAGAAAAAAGTATTGAGCTATATGAGAGTCAAGAAATTCAGTAAAAATACAATTTCAGGCCACTTAGAGTTCCAATACCTAAGCAAGTCAAGTTTCAGACTCTAAGGTCTTCGTCTGACCACAAAAAGGATTTGGTTTTGCATTTGTAGAGCAAAAAACTAATACAGCCAATACGATATTGTTTTTGTAGTAACCAAAACAGCGTACAGGAGATCAACAAGCCTAAATATCACCTTTGCCCATTGTAATGAGATCAAAACACTACTTGTATTGTCCACAGCAAAATTTTACAATGAAATTAGCTGACTTTATCTAACTCATTGGTAATCCCTCTCTCCTTCCTCTGCAAGTTCAGCTTTTTCTAATATAGATGGCTTAGGCCTTACAGAGTACAACTGGAGCATACCGGCTGTCTCCCCTAGAAAAACTTTCACTTTAATGGACTTTTCATGGACTCTACAGAGCTTTTATTAAAAAGGAGTTATGACGCCTTTGGCACATCAGCTTCCAAAGTTTCCAAGTTTCACTCTAGTCTATGCAATAGTTAGTGCTTTCTTTAAAAAAAACAAATTACAGAGTTTTGTGATAATGTGAGAACCCTCATTCCTTTCATTTCTTTCCAGTTTTCCTTCCCATTTTATAATACAGAGCAAACACATCAAAACTCAACACTAGATTTTCCAAATGAGAAGATAAATACATTTAAATTAAAGGTTTACATTTAAATCAAGATTCTTAATGACATCTTGATGGTTTGGTACAGAGTTTTATTTCCTTATTCTGTTTGTTTACACTTGCAGAACCTCAGTATTTTAAAAAGTAGTTACTTGCTTTGTTGTGCTTAAACTTTCAACTGTCTGGGGTAATGAAAAAAATTTATTTCTATTATCATAGTTACTGACGTATGTAAGCTGGATACACCTCTTCATACCGTGGATGGAAAAAAGACCTTTTACAATTTTCAGTTTTGAAAAAAATATAGACAGTCAAATAACAACACAGCTATTCACTGGGTTAGTTAGGTGTCAAAGATAAACTAAATATTTGGAGAAAAAATACCAACCAACCAAGATAATGAAGATACCTGCATTTCTTAGGCTGGAAGATACTGTCAAAGAACTGCAGAAATCAACTGCAGTCCTTCCAAATGATGCAATGGAATGCAAAATAAGAGGTCACTGGTTAGAAAAAAATTAAAAGAGGGAAACTGTCCACACACTGTGTAGCAAGCTCAGCGAAACTGAAGATTCAAAATATAAGCCAGTAAAAAAAAATGGTCATATAAAGTGATACAATTATTTCAGAAACAGAGAAGAGACATAGTCCCTTTCTTTAGCATCAATTGGCATTTTGGATCTCTCTTTAAAGTTTTGCATCATGTTTTTAATGAAATGAAGGCACTTGACCTTGAGCAGTTAACAGATGGACTAATTAGAGATTGAATTATTTGTGTTACAACTGATAACCAGGTCAGAATGTCAAAATGAGATTAGCTATTAACTAATTTTACAAACAAACATCACTGCAAGAAAAAGTAAACTGGATTTCCTTAATGAAGCACAAATAAAATAAAAAAAAATAAAAGTTGAATTTCATGTGACTACTACCCTCATATGAAAGACTGTCAAGGAAAAAAAAAAAAAAGGAAAATATGCAAAACCCCTAACCCTAAACACATCTGAAATAAATGTAGGAAAGCACAGTTCAACATAATGAATGTAGCAGACATTTTATCAGGGAACACCATACACAATAAAAATTGCATGTTAACACCTAAGCAGACATATTCATAAGTATATACCTGAATGGGAAAAAAACAAAACAAAACAAAAACAAACAAATGTTAGATCACAATGAAGTATACAAAGCAAAAATCTGCAAAAGTATTGAGTATCACAGTGTTAGAAAACATTTATCATAAGAGATATGAAAGCTGAATACTTATCTCAGAATAAATAGTGACAATTTTATATGAAAATTAAAAGTAAAGTATGCTTAATTATGTGCATAAAATTACATTTGGCAAAGCCTGTCTAAGAAGAAAAATCAATTAATAGGGTTTAAAATAAAGCAAGAGTTTTCAGCATACTTGTGTTGAAAAACAGTATGTAAAAGCAATGAGGTGTTGAACTCACCCATAAAACACGGTTCAAGGGATACTTTTAATTAAATTCAATTATGTATTTTCAAGACAATGCTTTACAAAGGATATAAAACATCAAGGGTAAATTGCATATCGGTGCAGGCCCCAGTATGACAATGTAAATATACTGGCTTCATTAAGAAAAAAAAAAACAAAAAAAATAAAAATAAAAAAATAATAATAAAAAAACCACCCAAAAAAACAAGCCAAAAAACCCCAACTTGACCAGATAGTGAAAGTAGATGTTACTAAATGGTTTCAGACACCACACACTTAAGTTAACAGTACTGTCACAGTAGTTAAAGGTGAATGCTGATGATGAAATAACTAATAAGGTCATCAAAGTACTGCTATCTAAGAGAATAGCTAAGGTGCACTTCTTAAACAAATACATTCAATGCAATTTTCTCTTCTCAAGCAAGTCCTAACAGAGACTTTGATAGAAAGAATTAATGCTCAGCACTTTTAACTTACTTCTAACTTACTTTCATTTACTTTGACTTCTCCTTATGCCTGTTTCAGTATCAGAAATGTCCATATTCCTGGCTAGAATGCAAAAAAGTGAACACCTTTTCCAAATGACTTCTCATTTGGGGAAAAAAAAAAAAGAGGAAGAAAGAAAGACCAACATAACGAGAAACTGAAACAATTCTGAAATGTGCCCAAGAAAAGAACTTTGTAGATCAAATAGACTTAGATGCCAGATTAAGTTTAATGCAGTTATTTATGTAAGACAATAATTTGGCGTGAAAGAAGTTTACCAAGCATACCCATAAAAACTGCAGTCAGCTGTATAGATGGAAGTTCACCAAAATAAAACCAGCTGTCCAAGGAGGCATCTCTAACTTGTCACAATTAAACAGTTTCTTAGAAAGGTATCTGGAGGATGATGTGATTATTTTAACTTCTGAAATTTATTTTCTTGGCAGAAGAGCCATCATGGAAAAAATCGACAATTTTTAGAAAGTAGTTTGAAATATAGATATGTAATATAGAGATAATTTTTTCCTTATTTTTACATTGGCTTTCAGTCTAGTTGTTGAGCAGATTCAGGAAATGCAAAAAGATATTTCTTCTTGGCTTTACATTGCATATTACCACTCACGCACACCCATGCACACATACCCCTTATTAGCAGCTGTAAAGATTGCCATGTTACTCGGAGCCAAAGTTTTTCATGTTTATGCTAAGTCCTGCCTTTGTAACCCTTTCCTATAGTCAGTGTGAAAGCTCAAGAAGCTAACAATAATGCTAACAACTGATAGTATATTCTAAAATTGGATGGTAGACGCAAAAGGACAGATCTTTTTCTTCCAAGAAAAGGTTATCTGCTCAGCAGGATGCTGGGACCCATTGGCAGAAACAAATGTTCTGCCGTTTGTACTCTGACTTGCTGTATCTAACCTCAGGCTAAATTACTGAGAGGATTTTCCCTTGTAAGATTTGTCTTCTTATGCATTTTGCACAAGATTTAAGTCTCCACCATTTCACATTGCATTCCACAACCTTTACAAGCATTTGGTGTCTCCTTTGATGCACGCAGAAAGTTGTGTTCCTCTTTTGCAAAGCAGACTCTAGCCACTGCTGAGGATGTCTGGGCATTAAGTAGGGGCTAAAGAGAAAGCCATAGGTAGGCAGAATAGGGATTTGGCCAAAACAAAGTGTGGCAGACTGCTGAGGGCAGCAACACAGCCCCTGTGAGGAGCCATGAGAGCCTTGCTACATGTTGTATACATAGAAGCTGTGCTTCTGGCCAAGGCTGGGAGTCATAGGAAGAACTGGAGCTGAGGGGAGACAAGAGGGAGCAGCCAGTCCCCTGCTGGGCCAGCAGCACCGAGAGCTGCCAGGCATGGCCAGGCCCATCAGACAGTACATGGGTGGAGGCCCACAAGCCATTGAAAACTCCTGCAGCTAAATTTTGCCAGCACATCTGACTAATCTGGAGCATGTTCCCAGCTCAGCTTCACTGTAGTGCTGCTGTACGTGTAGGTACTAACCACGTTTGGGAACAGCTCTACTATCCTTTAAGGGCACTGTCAAAAAAAGCTGCAGAAAGAAGATGGGGTAACAATGAGGGTATCCTCAGCCCTTCCCAGTTCTTTGTAGTTGCTCACTGTACCTTCTTCACTGCAAGGTACAAACATTGCTCAAATCATGCCAATTGTCCTACTATCCATGCTTCCCAAGCAAGCGTGGAGACCAATCCTTTCTCATGTCCATGATCAATCTTTTCTCAGCTCTGTGCTGCCTTCTAGCCTCTGCCCTCCAACCACCCACCTCAACACTGATGGGAAGAAAGTGAAGTTCCAACACTCATACAGTACAACTGCAAAATGTTTGGGGCAACCCTTTCCTCTCCACATAGAGCTTTTACCCATCAAGAGGCCCAGTTATCCTGCTTTCAAATCTCCTTGGAAAAGTTTGAAATGCTTAAGTGGCAAAGCAACGTTCAGCATAAAGATCCAAAGGGGAGATATTACGCTCTCCGAGGGAGACTGAACATTTCCCTTCCAACCCTGGCCTCAGTTGAAGTATTACAATAATGACAGATGAGCTCCTCCAATAAGAGGCTTTCCTTTCCTTGACTTCAGTGCACAATTTTCCGGAGTTTTATGCAACATTTTAATCTCGTGTCTCTCAACTCTACATTCTCCTGATATGTTGCTTATGAAAATGGCATTAATAGAAACAGAAAATCTGTTAAGCAGAGTAAGTGCTGTATTACATGCGAGAGCAAAACAAGCAGCCCCTGGCACTGAGTACCAAAAGGATTCCATTAAACAGAAGGAATACAGTCTTCCAATTGGCAGAGTATCATTTCGCTTTGTTGACAGTATATAGTATAATGATTATCTACAGCTGGTTTGGGGAAGTATAAATCACATTAAATTTTTAAAATATACTTAGCTATGCAGACCACAGGAACACACGACATTCATGCATCGATTATGGCTATGGGATTTTATTTTATTTTTTTCTAAGCAACAGTTATTTATAGGAACTAAGTGCAACTCCCACATCTTCATTAGCAACTGCTTCAGATCATCCAAACTACAGAAAGGGCTGAGAAATTTGAATAAACACAGTTGGCTGACAGTCTTTTCACAGAACAATATAACTTTAAATAAATCTTAAGCACTCTTTTGCAATATACCAGTCTACTTTTTGCTTTGATTAAAAAGTAATTTTTAGTTTCACTACATCAATGTTATTAAGGAGATACTGTCTAAGAATACTGAATAATAAGAATATCTTAATGAGGAAGAAAACTCCCAGATAAACTTATTAGCTACAGATTAATTTCTTTGTGCAAGTGACAGAGACTTGCAGAATACTGATAATGACTAGGCAAGTAGCCTATAGGAACCTTGCACATTTATCTTTCACCAATCACCATCTTATCTTTTATATATTAAAAAGAAACTCAGAAAATGATAGTGTGGAAAGCTTGCTGACATGAAAATTTCTCAGTGTTTTCTTCACCCTCCTTTTTCTTTACCCATTAATATAACTCAACACGTATTAGTAAGCAAACTCAGCAATACAGGACTTTGTCTTCACACAGAACTTAGGGCATGGGATTCCAAACCTAAAAGATCCATTCACAGAAGAAATAACACTCATCATGAGGTACATTTAAAATCAGCTTTGACAGAAAAGTAATAGAAAATGTATGGACACTCAATAAAAAAATACTTTCCCTCCCCCTATTTTTAAACACTATTTTCATCAGTTAGCTTGTTTTTCATATATAAAATTAATAAATATGTAAGCAAATATTAATCTCTCTTAGAAACATCCCAGTAAAAAGAATTCAACATCCTATATAAAGATACCACATATGTTTAAAAAGCAATATACTTTCAGAAAGGACTGGAACAAATTCCCCTTGCCTACAATGTAAAAATCCAGATACTACTATTGAAGATCATATATTTTTTAAAAGCAAGGTGAGCATAATGGCAGTGTGTGGTAAGAGTCCTCTTTCTTGCCCATAAGGCAAACAATAGGTTTGATTAATATTAAGGCAGGTGGGGAAAGAAAGTTAAGAAAGGGAGGACTGCCAAGAAACTGTCACTATGAAAGTTGGCCAGAAAACAACTTCTACTCTGTGAAAAATTCCAAAGTTTTTGAAATCTCATTTTCCTCTATATCAAGATGAACCATCCACTCCTAAAACTGGAGAGCCAGCTAATTTTCACCCTACTCCTACTGGCAGTACTGAGGCTGTCTCTCAGTCTCTCCGGTTGGAATATTAGATAGATTAAATATTCATTGAACTTGGTAAACTACAGACCAGCGCCAAGAGCCTACAGCAAGAACAAGGACTTTCATTCAAGAAAAGCATCCTGACTATCAAAAGAGCAAGCATGACCTAGCTTCTTATAACTTGACTATAGATAAGTTTCTGTATCTTTGGCCCATGGAATGAAGATGGGGATGGGGTGTTTATTCAGCTATTTTTTTAAAACTAGCTCATCAGTTGATATGTTTCTGTCACAAGTGAGGGTTTCTCAACAACAGGTACCACAAGCTCTTGTGAATGTCTCCCAATGCAAATTTCTCTTTCATTTGATTTGGGGAAACCAAGCCAAAGAAAGTTTCTGTTTAAAAGGTATTATCTTTGTGAAAAGTTTTGATGGGTCAGCATTTTCCAATAATAAAAAAACAAAACAGAACTAAACACATTTCCTCTGAAAATTCCTAACAAACTCTAGTCATCACTTTTAATAGAGGTCACGTGTCCATAAAATAGAAATTGCAATGTACATGGAAAAGGAGTCCAGAAAAGTGTAGTAGCATAGTGTTTGTGTCTCTGTGTCATCTGCTAAGAATGGCCACATAAACATGATCATCACTGAACAGACTGAGCACAGAAGCTCTGGCGAGATGTTCAGCATCCTACAGAACCATACTCTTACTGTAGGGGGAAAATGACAGGTTTTACTGCACGTGATGCTGCCAGTCTTTTTTTTACTTGCCCACTCAGATCACAAAATATTCCACTTTGAAATCCTGTTTCAAAATACTGATTTTTTTAACTAGAAAATGCAGTTATGACTTTGAAGTTGTTACTTGCCATACATGTCGCCTGATGCCCTCAGACCTTGCTCCAGGACCCAGATGCTGCATGTGCTTGTCTTCGTTCTGCCCACTCCTGGCAGATCTTACCCCAAATTGTGCCTGTCTTTTGTTTCTCTCTGCGCAAAGGTCTGACCCTAACAATGCTGGCGGAAGGAAGGAAAGGTTTGTAGAAACCTTTGCAAACTTTTTTTTTTCCTTAAACATCTCCCCAGAGGGCCAATAGAAACAGAGTCAGCTCTTCAGATATCCAGTCCAACGGGGACACTTCAGGAAAGAAATTCAGCTAAAGAGCTTCCAGCACTTGATTACTTATTGTTTGTTCCTTCCCCCTCTCCGCCTCCCGGATTTCATCGGGTACATCTAATGAAATTACAAGTATTTCAGTCTGGAAATAGCATGTTCATGCTGCTGAACTTCAGCAAGGATACTGCCTTTTAGCAACGCACTATCCTGTGTTTGGGGTATTCCTTGTCAACTTCTGTTATTTAACGTGTATTCTACCGCTTGGAAATTAAGTTTCCTCATGCCCTGATAACGGCCGGGAGCACCTACAGGCAGAGATGATATTTCTTTCTCCCGCTCTCGGTGTCTCCAGGGCTCCCCGTCCTGAGAGACCCCCGAGCGACCCTTTACCTCGGGGGGGAGGTGGGGGGTATCGGGAAGCAGCGACCTCTCCGCAAACCACCCAAACGTGCCGTGCCTCCCCGCAAAGCGCCGGCCGCGGACACTGCAGACACTGTCTCGACCCGCTGCGCTGCCCCCCTCACTCTCCGCGCCTCTCCGCGCCCCTCCGGAGCCCTCCTCGGGCTCGGGACGCGCTGAGCGGACACCGACACCTGGCGCACCGAAGCGGTGCAATGCCTGCCTCGCCGAGCAGGTGGGAGCTGACGGGCGCTGGAGGTGGCGGGGTCTCCTCGCCTGCCCCACCTGCGGGGGGATGCGCCCGGTGCACCGCCCCAAGCACCCACCCTCGCCACGGCGGAGAGAGGGAAAATGATGCAGCTGTGAGGTGGAGGGGGGTCGCTAGTGAAGTGATAGAAGAACTAACCTGTCACAGGGATGGTGACGGGAAGCAACAGCAGCTGATGGAGCAGCAAGGCTGGCAGGAGTTGGGTGGCCCACATGGTGCTGGCGGCCCCCCCGGCGGCTGGCGAGGAGGAGAAGAGGAGATGGCTCCTCTGAAGGACCCTGTGCACAGCCGGTCACTAGAGGAGGCAGAGTGAGCCGAGCTGCTTTTTATTGCGATGATCTAAGTTTGTTGTGTGATTAACTGGAAAGATCTGGGTCCCAACTCCCTCTTACGGTAAGAAACTGTTTAACAACATCCCCTCTCTGCCTCCTCTCCTCCTCCCCTCCCCAGGAGCTGCCTCCCCTCCGCCCCGCAGCCAGCCCAGGGAGAGGGCTCCCACCGCCCTCCATCCTTCCCTCCCTCCTTCTATCCTGCTTCTCTCCCTCCCTCCCTTCAGGGCTCAGGAGCAGCAGCCAGGCCGGGCCGGGCCCCCTGCTCTTGCCCTAGGGCCAGTGCCTGCTGCTGTGCAGCTCCCCAGAGCCTTCCCCCAGCCCCTTCTGGCCCCACAACCCCCTTTGCCTTCTCACCTGCAGCCATGCAAACCTCTCCCTCCCTGCAGACATTTCCCTTCACAACCTCTGCTTTCTCCACCTGCCCCTCAGCAACATTCCCAGGCAGCACCCTCATCTACAGCTGTTTCAGCACGAGGCCCTCA
>NW_010169600.1:27077-71468 GCF_000695765.1 Mesitornis unicolor
TGGCCAAGGACAAACAAGGCCAATTACCCAGTAAGGAAACACTTGTTCTCCAACCTGCCCATGGCTACTTCTGGCCACCAGCCTGGCCTTCCCATTACCCTTTTTGGCCATCTGACAAATGCCACTTCCCCAAAATTGTGGCAGCTCTGGGGAATCTAAAGGTCACGTATCAGCTGGTTGGTGTCGCTCCACGGAGACAAGTCTCAGTCCGAAGCAAAGCCTGACCTTCCTTCTGTTGCAGGCAAAGTGGTTGTAATTCTTCTGTTGTACTTCATTTTAACCTCATAGAAGAAATGGCATTGGTTTCTGTCTAAAGTCATGAGACCGGCCTTCATGACACACGAGTGTTCAAAAATAAACACTTCAGGAAAAGTTCTGCCTTAATCTAAACTGTTCCTTTCTCCCATGTACCCACCTACCATCTACAGTACGAGTATGTGACAACACAGGAAACCGTTTACCTCCATTTTCCATAAATAAATCAGAGACCTGCATGTGGCCCCACGCCATGTGAGTCATAAAGCGGGTCTCCTTCTCTAGCCAAGACTGCTTTGCCCAGACTTACTATCTGTACTGCTGATAAACACCTTTGGGTGAAACAGCTTTTCTTAAAATTGGGTTGTTTCCCAAGCCACAAATGTTTGTTGTTATCTTTTATTCAATATTTCCCCCCTATATTCCCACAACATGGGGTTTTTCACTCTATTTATTCCCAATGGCAAAACATAAAATTTCCATTTGGGAATTACTGCCTTGCTAAGTGAAAGAAAGCGGTCAGAAAGGAGTTGAGAGAGAGTCTGTGAAGAAAATATTTTGAACATTTGGCGTTACAGGAAAAACACATTTATGTGAGAAAAAAATGCTTTCTGAAATCTGCAAAATGAAAATGATTTCTAGGGGTTTTTTTTGCTGTCGTTGTTTTTCTCACTAGATCAAGAGTTAATTTACAAAAGTTCCTTACAGATGTACAACCTGAGAACAGAGAAAATGCATTCCACTGACCAGTGACCTTGTGCAAAATCCTTGTCCACAGCAACTGATAGAACATGAATATCTAACTTAGTTTCTATTTTCTGTTTTTCTCCCTGTGCTTAAAGATAGAAGTAAATATAAACAATAACCAACAAAAATAAGCATAGCACCATGCAGAGCCCAAAATAGTCACATTCTGTTAACCAGATGTATTTGACTTGTCTGTGCATGTGATGAGTGACCTTTTCTTGTTTAAAGCACAAAATTGTGCACCATTAAAGTCAAGTAGATTTTTTTTCCACTGATTTTCTCAAGGGGAGTATTTGGCGTGTTGTCAGATTTCTCCTGAATTTTAGGAAGATTTCTGCTGCATCTCTTGAGGACTAGGGTGCTCCCTAATAGAGAAAGTATTTTGCTATATGGATTCCCATTATTAATACATACTCCTGTGTATTATTCATGATGTATCTGCAGTTCTGCTTGAGAGCTCAAGTCATGGGTGTAAGTGTCTTTGGCTGCATATATTATGTTGGGTAGGTGCAATTCCAATGGTTCTCCATTTTTCCGGTTTTGAGGCCCTGCTGAAGGACACCTCTACCTTTTACTTATTCCCTATATATTTCCTCTCAGGGAGAGAAGGGAGATTAGAAAGGGAATCATCCTACAGACACTATATTGAGATGCTCTATTTGTAGGCAGTCATGACCAAGGTTTGCATCTGGATCTGGGAAATGAAAATGCTCTTTGGTCCTGCATCATATACTGTCAAGTGTAATATGAGCCTTTTTCTGTGTCTTCTTGCCCCATGTATTTTGAAACTGAAGCATAATACTTTCAGTTCAATCAAATTTTACTTTGAAATGAAATTCAATATGAAGGAAGGCTGCAAAAACTGCATTTCATGCTTACATTTCAAAAAAGAATTCCATGTTAAGTTTCAGTCTACACATAGAGAAACTAAACACCTAAATATAATAATCAAAAATTTTAGGGTATATGCAAGAATATTCTATGTTTTCTGACCTATTGAGGGCATGTTTTCTGACCTATAAATCTCTTCCTCTTTTTCTGTTTTTGGGCCTTAGCTGAGAGTGGGAATTTTTGGTTTTCTGTTTTTTGTTGTTCTGTTTTTTTTGACAGCTTTGCAAACTTGCCCTGGTAACTTGACTTTCAAATCAGTGTAGCTCTGTATTAGGAAGGTAGCATTACATTTCTGTAGAAGATATCTAAAAAGAAAAGAGTTACTGCTCACTTTACAAAACATGCATTGGCTCTGGAGTTGCCTACATGAGTAAAAAAAGTTTAAAAAACTTTATTTTGGTTGGAAAAGTAAGCAGACATGACCAAATACATAGAAACTGCTATTTTTATATTCCCTTTTCTGACCAGAACTACAGTTGTATCTCTTTTTCAGATGTAACTTGCTATTCAGAAATACTAGATATTCATAGTTTTGGCAGGATTCTTCACACACATGCAGAGTAATACCAAGTTACATCTAGCTTTAAAGGAAAGCTTCTCTAAATGAGCCAGCATCTGTCATATGAATCACCTCTTGTGTTCAAAATAAACCTTTTTACTTCTTCATTTATCTGGTATAGGTATCACTCCGTTAAGGTCCTACTGGATAATAAGCCAAATAAAATAAACAAGTTTATGCACCGATTGCTGTTCAACACTGAATTGATTGATAAGCAAGTTCCTGAGAAGTTTAAAACAAGCAATTAGTCTTCATATTTCAAGCAGGACAGTTTTTCATTGTCTTTTTTTTATAAACTGAGCTTGAGACTAAGAAAGGAAATGACTGAGTTATGGACTGAGGTTCGACTGCTGGGAAAGGCAGAGTTTAAGCAGAGCTACAGGTGTCAATACTTGCTGAGGCATCTCAGCCAGAGCCTCAGCTGGACACATGGCACCTTACAGTTCAGTCCTCAGCCTTCTTCATGCAAAAGGGAAAAGTAAAATAGGATGGGAAGGCTGAAAGGAAGAGGAAGAAGTAGGGGATAACAAGATTGAAGCACAGGTATTAATGTCTACTTGAAGCTCAGAAACTCCTGAGTCAACCATTTTAGATTCAGCCAAAAGAATTTTGCATGTTATCGTACTAAATGCTACAGATCTGAACTGTTAGTTCCAGAGGGCAAATTCACCACACCAGTCAAGTGTTTGAGAACCCCTCACCGGGGGGGAGCTCAAGTGGGAGAACATGGCACCTCAGATAAGGCTTCTTGTTGATCAGTCACGAGGGAAGCCCAAGGATGAAGACAAAAGCAACATCTCCTTCTGCAATGCAGGCATTAACCTACAGTCTTGAGGTAGTCACCTCTGTGAACATGGCCTTCAAGGGTAAAATTCCATGTGTATTTTATAACCTAAGCTGTCTAGCTTTAAAAAGCTGCTTATTCCTTCAGCCGATGTCAGAGCTTACAAATAAAAACTAGTCAGGGACTATTACCTGACTTTGTAGGCACAAGTTATTGTATGATTTGGCTTGAAACTACAGAGTTGCACTTTCCTTTACCTCAGAACAGCCTTGAGCAAGCAGCTTCACACCTTGACTGAGCACTTTCATGGCACAAGCATGCAAAATAATGCAGAGCATATGCAAAATACAAAACAGTCTAGATTATAATTTTATACACAGGTGAGTGTTCCTGGGGAATGAAAAGTATTGTTTTGAAGTTGCTGAGGTTAAAGAGGAATATGACCTCCAAAGTGACTTGGTTATGCTTGGTTCCACCCATTATAATTCAAATATATTCATAATAGTCAAGCATCTATAATTCACAACACTGAGACTCCCAGGTGCTCAGGTCTGGATCCTAAATCCTAGTCAGGTAATGAGACATTTATCCCTACAGTTAGTTATTAACATAAATCCTTTATGGTTTTCCTGTGTAAGACATATTGTAATGGGTTTTTACATATATGTCATATGCTAACTAAGAATAGTTAAGATGAAGAATGAAAGAATTTTTAAAGTCTAGTATGAAAACCATTTAAGCCATTTATGGCATGGTGCCCAGTGGCAGCTGATGATAATACAGCATTCAAGACTGGTTTGGAAATTACTATTCCCAATATTTTGGCAAAAATAATAGAAGAAAGATGTAGAATCTATATACAGTATATTGCTATTAGTAGAAAGTACCTGAGCAAATTTTAGCGGATCAAAATTTGGATATTTCCAAACCTAAATGCTTTTTCTACAAGGAGATAAATTTTGTAAATAAATGTGTGTGCAAAAAATGGTTATTTTCATTAAAATTCCCAGTAATATCCTGTCAGAGCTTTTGGGAATGTGCTACATTGTGACTGTATGCTCTTAGGAATGCAAAAAACCCCTAACTCTACTCAGAAGAGTTGTTCCTTTTATGTACTCAGGATTTACGTATTTTGACTGAGGATGTTAAACTTTTAGCTTATATTTGTTTCTTTGTTCCCTCTTTATTAATCTCTGCAGTGTAAAGAAAGTCTGGAAAGGATAAACATCATTGGCAGCAATGTTAAATAAATTCTAATGTACTTTGTCTACCTTACTTAGGGCCTAATTTAATCTGCAAAACCTTTACAATACATTTCTTTTGTGCAAGAATATAAGGAAAAATGAACCTCTCTTTGACCTTAATCTACTAAAATCAAGTTGTGGTACTGACCATTGGGAAAAAAAACCACAAGTTGAATACATTTGATATGAAGCAACAGTCCCAGAAGCCCTTAATTTACATGCCATAATTACCAAGTTACGTCTTTGAGGATAGTTACTCTCTATAATATTTAACCATTCAAATATGCATGCATTTGTGCTTCTCCATAACTGCTTCATTTTTAGTAAACAAATAAGTTTTTTCATGCTATTAGAAGTTATGTTCTCTAGGACAAAGTAGTCTGAAAATCAAAGGTTTGGCCAAATTCATCTGTTGTTATCGTCCAGTATTCAAATCTCCCTTTTTCCAGCTGTTGTTCATTTTTGATTCAGAAAGCCTTAATTCCTTTGCCTATTTATATAAGTTACAAAGCTCAATCATGATGAAGGAAATCTACATTTCTATAGACATATTTTACGTACATTTCTTGTCTTCCTTATTCTTGAAAAGCTTGAAAATATCAGCACAAAATATTCAACCACTAAGACAATCTCCAATCATATGGATTTTTAAATCTCTTGCTTTTTAAATCAATTTTATTAATTAGTGCCTGAGCTAAGGTGTGTAAATAAGTGATTTTGACAATACATTGAAGCTTACTCTGAAACTTTTGTATGTTCAGATAATTCACCCCTCCCTCTGCACTTTTTAAGCCAGTGAAAACCAAGAGTGTACTTAAATAAAGCCACAAAAAATACCTGGCAGAATATTATTTCATCTAACTGGCTAAACCATAAAACCAAGGGTAGGTTTTCTAAGATCTTTTCATGTTTTAAATCACAAGCTGGACAACCATTCTGGGAATCCCTAGAGTGTAAATTCCCCTACATTGGTCAGTTTTAAGAGTCAGCTTGACAGGGTGACTCATCTCATTTAAACTATAGTTTTACTGCAAAAGGTTGGACTAGATGATCCTTGTGGTCCCTTCCTACCAGGTATTCTATAATTATATGATATTTTTATTATCAGTAAATGCTCTTATTTTATAAATAAAATAAACTTTTGAAGGATTTCAAATTGGGACAACAGTTTTACTTATAAATTATAAAATATTTAGTGTACAAACATATTTAAACAAATAAACAAACACATTTTTTCCCAGGAAAATTTTGACAAAAATAATGCAAAGATCTTAATGCGAGCCCATGTATTGTTTTGTTCAACTTATATGTGTGCTTTAAAGTTGAGGAAAGTCCAGAACAGGTTCTCTATAGTAAAAGGTAAAATGGTTGGCAGACAGCAAAGTGTCCTAATCTTCTAATATGCTACTTCTCTAAAAGAAACAGCATCAAGAGATATTCTGAGAGCACTGTACGAAAACTGATACTGAAAGACCATCTAAAAAATAATAATGTACAGAGGCTTAAAAAATAAGGCATTGCTATAAAAATACTATTAGTATCTTTCAAATGGGTAGACATTTTAAAATGTATTTTCAATATGTATAGAGTAACAAAAAATTGTGAATAACTGTGAATTATACATTATGGAATAACTTCAGTAATTCAAAAATCCAGAGACAAAAGCATTAGCCTTTTGAGTTGCAGAGAATGAAGACTTCCAGAACTTGCTCGTCAGGAGTAAATTCTCTAGGATTTCATATCAAAGAGGAGAATTTCTACCTAGGGTGCTGTTGAAGATTTTAGAGAGAAACCTAAACGAGGATTCGTCAGTTTCCTAGCGATCTCTCAGACATGAGGACATATTAATAGCAGTGCAGAGAAAACACAAACAACAGAAAAGAACTCACAATTCAAGGCCATAAAGCACTGATCTTTCCTGGTTTAAGGTTTGTAAATCCAGAGACAGAAAGCTTGCCAAGACATCAGAAAAGATGTTATCAGAGAAGGAATCTCAGCTTGAATTCTTTTCAAGACCAAGCTCTGGATATTTTATTTGAATCAAAGTCTCCTTGTTTGGTATATGAGCTTTGTAATACTGCTACTGGAAAATAGTCAAGTAGGGAAAAGAGACGTGTGGCTGCAGAATCAGGGCAGGAACTCTCAAAGGAAGACTAGGACAAACAGTTAAATTTCTTAGCTGTTTCTTTATATACTAAGGAGAAATCTTTTTCAGTACAGTTTTGTCCCTTACAGATCTTTCCACAGGTATTGCAATGCTGGTACTGAAATGACACTGAAAACTGTGTTTGCTCTACATGTGCTATGCCAGTCAAACTCACACACTTCTTCTCTGTGCTATTTTTAGTATTCTATACCTCAACTTTATGGTGTCTCTTTATACAAAGTACTCAATCTCCACTTTTCATAGAGATTAACTGTTGCCAAGCTTTTTTGATACAGGTGAAATTTGAGCATGGATGATTAGGCTTCACTGCACATTAAACAGCGACAGAGAATATGCCTTAGCATATTCTTCTGCTGAGGATTTTGCTACCAACTTCTGTAGCAAAAATAAGACTGAAGCAGAATTTAGATGTCTATAGTCTGAATTTACAATTCTAAAGCTGTCTGCTTGTTTGCATGCATTGGCTTTGTTCAACTTTCCCATAGTTTTGATCCTATTCTTCACATCCGAAATGAAACCTGTCATTCAAAGAACGTTTTTGAATTTGCATCATTACTGCTAAGCAAGCTGGTATGATGGTCTATTTCAATATTTTTAATAAGGTTATTAAATAAAATTATCTTCTCAATAAATACAGATTAATATGAATAGACATAAAGCAACAAATGCATTTACAATACTGGCACAGACAAAACTTCATAGAAAAGTTTTTTTTTTAATGCTGAACAGCAGTTGTGGTCTATCATAAACCGAAACACGTTATTTCTGACTTTGTATCATTACTACAAGATTTATTTATTTATTTCTTAAAATAACTAAATACAGGTTAATACTCAATGTATATCTAACACCCCAGATTAATAACGCTGGTTTTTAATTTAAGAATTTACAGATTGAGTTGAAGGACAAGTCCACATAGACTAGAAATTTGTCTGACAGTAATCAATGAAGGTTGTCTAGGGAAGAGTATAAAAACAGAACAAGTCTGGAGTGATACTTCCTTAAAATGTTTTGCAACCTGCACACATTTGATGGTCATCCAGTTTTGGTGCTATGAAATTAATTATCTTCATAGTGATTTATCTGGTTTTTTCTGTCTTTATGCAGCCTATCAAAGTTCTGATGTAAACAGTCAATCAAAAAATATTAGATAAATCAGCTGGACAAGGAATTTTCAAATATACAATTTGTGAGTTGCTTTTTCCTTCTAGTACACAATGTTTCACATATAAAACCCTGGAAAATTATGCTTTTTCCTAAACTATGGAACAATAAATATTCAGTGTTACAATTTTATTACTTTTCCTCAAAAAGATAAAGAAAATACAAACCAAACCCAAAGAAACCTCCTGTCTTTTACTTAAACATTTTTAGTAAGAAAATAAAACCCTCACTTCTGAAAATACATAGATTTACGTATCTGATTAGCTAGTTTTTATTATTCCAATGTATTTCTTCAGTTATTCCCAATAGATAAAACAATGTGGTTTCAATTCGCATATTGCAGATCATGGCAACAAACTGTCTTTATTTTTGCTTGAGATTATTTTACACACATGTCCTTCAGTTATGGAAGCCCTTCAAATAAACCACTGAGAATGTGCATTGATCACCCACAGGAAACAGAGGGTTATGTCACTCATCCTGAGATGAACAATATATAAACTACCTTTCTTATAGTTTCTCCAGGAAAAAAAAAATTACCAATCTGTTGGGTTTTGGGTTTTTTTTTCCCCCTAGATTAAAATAGCAAACACAGCATCTACAGTTATTCTTTATCTTATGACAAGGATGCCTGATACAGTCGCATTGAAAAGACTGGTGTGGAAAGCTGACTCTCTACCTGGAAACAATATTCTAACTTTTAACAGGAGGTCTAAGTAACCAAAATTTTGAGTGCTATCTATCACATTAAAAAAAAAAAAGTCCAACTATGAGCACTATTTACTCTGGTAAACCACTTTTGTTCTATGTCTCATTGCCAGTAGCTGACAGTGCACGTGGAACTTAATCTGTTCTTTCCTTATTTTTCTTTATCTTTCTTTCTCTCTCTCGCCTTATTTTACTTTCTCCTTCTTTCTCTTTCTCTCTTTCTCTCCAATCCTCTTCCTCTTTTTTCCTTTCTTTCTATTTCTATTTATTTGTCTTTTTTCTCCTTTTCTATCAATCTCTCCCTTTAACTTTCTCTCTGCCTTTCTGCTCTTCTTTCCTTCCTTCTTTTTCTCTTTCCCTGTTTCATTCTCTTTCTCTCTTCTTTAAGTTTTATTAAAAACCCACACAATTACAGAAGTCTTCCTCTATATTGTCAATATAAATTACACTTATATGGACTAAGATTTATGAATTAAATTTTGGCCTAAGGAAAAAAAACCACTAGGAGAAAATTTTACAAAGTATCATGAATCTAGGGACAAAATTTAGTGTCTAAACTCCAGCTAATGGGTATTTTCGGTGGCATAATAAGATATGTTAACTACCATCCTGTTAATTTTTTTCTTTCTGGCTTTGCAGACACCTGAGTAACTGCCAAAATATAAAGTTACAATAGAACGAGAAAAAATACTTCTTCAAAGTGCCATAGATTTTCAAAGAAACTTTTTAAGGAGGTAAAGGTATAATAACAGCTTGAAATGTTCTACCACTTACATCAGTGTATCCTTCTAGTACAGATAGAGTACAGGCACAATAAACAGCAGCCTATTAAATCTTTATTTCCAAGGCTCTCCTGTTACAAGGAAGTTAAAAGATGGAGGTTAACAGCAGAGACCAGCTTTTATTCTGATAACAAAGATCACATCTAAAGGTGTTACGGTTGGGAGCAGACATTACAGAGTGACGCGTCAGGAACATACCACCTGGTCTGTGATATTGTATAAGTTTTGTAGTGCTCTGTGGGCCAAAAAGCCGAAACTGTTGTAACAATTGTAAATACAAAGTTTTCTAAATTTTTCTTACAGCCATTCTCTCTTTTACATAGAAGCTAAGCTTCAGAAAAGCATGTAAAAGTCTACTTGACATCCTAAGTTTCATGAACTTTCTTGCCACTATGTTTTAGAAAAGGTATAACACAAGTGAAGTTTAGGTTTGTCCTCCATAATCAATAATATAAACTAGTTGTTGTTCTGTGTGACACATGTAAAGAAGTAATAAAACATGCTCACAAATTTAAATCCTTGGTTATCTCCTATTTACATCTATGGGACTACTCATGGTTTTAGACATGTAGTCAAAAGAACTTTCTTGGGTCTAAGCATATGGGGTTATTTTTATGAAAAGTAGGAAGATACTTCAAAGGACTTTGACTCCAAAATAACTTACAAACTATTGATCAAAAACTCATAGGGTGAAGTGCAAAACCAATTTAATTTTATCCTGAGCCAAAACACAACAAAATTGATTAAACGCAAATCTCAGCCTTGTAAAATCAAGTCTGAATGAAGAGCTAGCTTTTGTGATGTAATTCGAAGAAGAGAATATCAGGACAGATAAATACACATTCAAACTGAAAATTATAGGTTATTTGGCAACCAAAATTCCAGTGATGTAGTAACCATGGCAAAATGAGTATTCACTCAAGCATTCCCTAACTGCAACAGGAAGGTAGAGCATTTTTCAGCAGTGCATCACACTGTTTGAGCCAAGACTGATCACATACTTGATGAAGAACAAGGCAATGACACAACCTTCACTGTAGGTAAAATCTCTGCAAACAAGGCGGCTGTGGAATAGAAACTGTAGAGAAGGAATAAAGCAGTGTGTTTATACATTTTTTAACTAGGTAATAGAGCATGAATGTTCTATTTTAAATAAAAAAGTCACTGTATCATATCCAAATTTAATAAGCCAGAGAGAACAAAGTATAGTTACAATATGTTGCAAAAAAGTGTTCCACTTAGCATGTCTAAATAATAAATGCAGATGTACAATCTGTGTTTGGAATGGAAGGTTGCCTACCCCGAAATTCATTTTAAGAGGCATATTTGTGTACCCACCAGGGAACACCAGGGAACCAAAAGTGAAAATAAGAAACAGAAGAGGACTTTCAGATATATTCTAGAGTTCAGGAAATCTGTAAAAATATTACAAAAAGAGAGGCCTACAATCTTATCACCTACAATCACCTTATTGACACCTACAATCTTATCATAAATAGATGGGAAAACATATATTTCTGCTTGACTAACATTGTATTTCTGCCTTGTTGTACCCTGTATTACCTCTGTATTTCTGTCCTGCAGTCCTTGAACCTTACCAAAGGAAGCCCAGCTTCCTGGGTACACATGGCTCCTCTGTAGAATACACCTGCTTGTCCATGTGCTGCCTTCAGATACCTGCCACATCACACAGCAACCAGATGGGCTGGAGGCAGTGAGTTCACAGGTGAACTCTGAAAAACACACATCCCGTTTTGCCATGTAACATGGCATGCACATATTGACTTGTCACAAGCAAACTTAATAAAATATACAGAACTCCAAGCTAAATGCACTTTTCCCAATGGGAATGTTCATGTGCGTCTCTCACTTTTAACTAGCTATTAATTTTGGGTGGTATTCATTTCATCTAATGCTAGATATCTATCGTTTTGGCAGTTATATCTGAGGTGATCACTTAGCTTTCATTGTGTCATTGTTAGAAATAAATAGGCATTTTGAGGCACAATTAATCTGACTGGATAGAATAAGCTTCCTGGGCACCTTTCAGGTTGCTCTCAATGTATCCTGGAAGTATCTACTTTCTCTCAGTCAGATACCTACCTTTCTGAGTGTCTTCAATGTAACTCCTTTTCAGCTGAAACTTGCTCATTGATTTTGATTGCAAGAAGACAATAAAATAACAGATAAGGAGAATAGGGGAAAATGATAAAGATTAAGGAAATACATCTGGTGAGGCAAAAATCGGGTAAAGAAAGTTGTGTTGTTCTAGTGCACCAGAATTTGTCCTGATAGATTAGAAAACCATCTTGAAACCCATGGACTTAAATGCAACTGCCAGTTCATGTGTTTATGATGTAAAACAGAGTCCTCAAGAATTTGTAGAAAATTAAGTGTGGACTTCAGATTGTAGTTTGAAAGATAACACAATGGCTTAGTACAGCACTCAGGCTTGAGTCCAGCCTGCAACTCACTAAGCTGAAATGAAGATTTTTTTAAGTCTTAAATTGTCAACTTTGGGGGACAATAGACCATTAACTCACATTTCACAGCAAAAGAAAAGAAGGACCCTAGCCGCAGCATTTCAGTATTTATTCTAAATTTCTATTGTTTCACCTAAGGGTTCTAATTCCGTAACACTGAAAAGAAACCATGAATCAAGAATTCAGCTCTGGAGAAAAAACATGAATTAACTTCCATACTTAAGATTTTCCAGTTCACTTCTTACTTTTAGCACCTGAATTCAATATATCTTTACTGGCATATGCAAAGGTATCTACAAGATTGCACCTATCTGTTTCTAGAACCAGAATAATCACACTATCTGAGATTGATTTAAAACTGCTAGGCATAGCACCATGCCAGCATGCATATGTTTCTTCAGGAGCCAAAGTGCCTCTGAATTGTCCTACTCTGTTGTGTGAATATACCAACGGGATCAAAGGTAGCTAAGGGAATATTTGCAATTTGGAATATGATGCAACTTTTTTAATTTGTGTAAGTATCTCAGACATCCAGCTCTGGGTTATAGATTCCTTTTAGGGTACTAGTTTCCTTGTTTCTGAAAAACCTACAGTCCTTGCCCATTACTTCATTGAAGTTACCACAGTTGAAGACAACAGAGGTGAATTGAGCTCCAAACAGAGACTGATAAAATCTATTAGCTGATTTGAAACATTTATATGATTAATTGAGAATGTTATTTTGAATGCTTTAAACTTCAAGAACATTTCAATAAAGAAATTATCTGTATTTTCTATATACTTAATGCATATAGAAGTTACATCAAAGTACTTACAGAATCCTGAACATTAATTAAAACTGAGTTTTAATTGAATTGCAGGTCAGCTGTTTTAAAATCAGAATGTGATCAAAAGAAAAACTGAAGAAAGGGTACATTATACAAGTCTTTTTATTCTATTTTGAAGGAGCTCTGAAATTACAAAATAATCTGAACTTTTTGATAGATGTCAGAATTTAAAATAAAATTTTCCAGTTTGAAGAGGTTTCTTAATATTTTAAATTAAAATCAGAATTCATGTGTAACAGAAAGAAGTATAAAATATAATAAAATAGAATGAACCATTTTAATTGCTGTAATTCAATACATTTTTAATATTAGTTCCCCAAAATATTATATTTTGACATTTCTTCAAAGACAAAAACTTAGAAAAGTTTTTAAAAAAATAAATTCTTAAGATGATAAAAAGTAATTCCCTATGTACCTGTGGTTCTGATTAAATAAGTCACAAGTCAAGAGCTCAAGAGGTTAATGAAACCAGTATTCTGATCGTAAGGACAGCACGCTGAAGTTATAAATGAATCCACAATTATACATTACCTAATTTTTATGTATTTATTATCTCTCTGATGGTCTGTGATTTGTGTTGTTAATGTAGAAATCCATATGGGATCACGTGAACATAATATGTAAATCTGGATATGCATTATATCCATGAATACATTTCTTAATCTCCCTCATTTTAGTTACTGGTTGCAATATTTCTTACCCACAGCATCCACCAGGTGTTGCGAGACTCTGTTCATTCATCAAAAGCATGAAATCTGCTGTGACAGCTTTGCACAAGCAGTGCTAGAAGTCTATAACTAAAAAGTCTCTGTGTGCTTATAAGATTATAACTAATGCAGAGAAAAAGTATATTTTTTATATTTGCATAATCCTGCTTAACAAACTTAAATCATAATTAAGTAAATTTAGAACTTCCTTCTCAACATTTTAAAGTATTACTGCTATTAGTGTTTCTTGCTAATATTGTAACTGGCAGTCATCATCTTCCTTTATTCTTTTAAAAAAATATATGGATTTTATTAATAGTAATCAAATATTTAGAAGATGCAAGAAATACAGTGTTTCATACTTCCTTCGAGCCTTGCTTTCACCCAGAATATTTTATTTGGCTTATTTTCTTAAAATTAAAATGTATTTCTCCCTCACTATTCCACTGCCTTTCATTTTCCTCAGATTACTTAATTAAGTTTTGGTTTTGGGGCTTCTTGTGTGGTTTTGTTTTCAGTTTTCTGCAGGACAAGAACCTTGGGAAAAAGAAAAAAAAAGGCAAAAGAAAACTGAGATTCAGAATAAACACTTCTCAACTCAACCAACCTCAGTAGACCAGCAAGCACCCTTGAACACTCAGATATATGGCTGTACATGAAAATCAGATGGGCATGAAGAAATAATTCCATTTGCCAAATGCAGTTTTAATCCATATGGCAAGCAGCTGCTGTTCAAATGAGCAAATTTCTAAGAAGGTAATTTGTTAAGTTCAGAGGATCTTGCAGTCAAAGGTAAATACATCATAGCATCTCACAGTTTTTATTTGCTATCGTCACCATTGATAAAGCATAGTCTTTAATTACACACTATTTCTTTATTTGAGAGTAATCTACAAGGCAGGAGATAACAAATATACAAAATATAGGATATGAGTGGTTGCTACTGCTGAACCATGCAGTAAAGGGGAATACAATTCCTCATAGTCATAGCAAATTGTCACTGGCATTTTCAGAAATGTGTGATAATCCAAGGCTTTCACAGACGACCATTCCAGAAAGATTTCTTTTTGTTTTGTGATGTTTTATCACTGCACCTCGGAGCTAACCTGTTTCTGCCTCAATGTAGGTCGGGTAAAATCTGCCAATTGATTTGATTATGAACAATTGCAAGGGCTATTAAAAATCCCACCTTTAACAGCATAGAGTATATGTGTGAAGTGACATCCGTGTCATTTCACTGCCCGCAACTTTTTCTTGAATTTGAAACCCTAAATTACTTTCTGAGTCTATACAAATGTTTGAAACATTCTTAAAGAGCATTTCCTTTCCATGGAAAAGGCATGTCATATTTCTTACCATCCACAAAGCTGCCTCATGAAGGTCCTGCCCAGATGTGTCCAACAGCATTTAATTTGTGGGGCTTCTTGGGGCAGGAGGCTTTGAGTTCTACACTGACACACCTTCCAGCCACATCTGAAACCATGACTTCAAACCAATGGGCTGCACATCTTGTCTCAGGACTCTGTTTTGGAGTGTTCTCAGCAACACAAATTTATGCTATGCCTTGTTTAATTAACTTTTATAAACATATAGAGAGAGATTCCCTTTGCAGAGATTGAATTTACATATAAACAGTTTCTTAGTAAACTTTTGGTCAGCTGTGAATTAGGCAGCTACAGTAGATGATCATTGTAGGTCCCTTCCAACTGAAATCTCCTCTCTCCTCTCCTCTCCTCTCCTCTCCTCTCCTCTCCTCTCCTCTCCTCTCCTTCCTATTCTGCTCTGTTCTGGAGGGTATGAATTTGGTCACTTCACTGCAGCATATGAAGTAATATAATTTAAAAGCAGAAACTGGTCCAATTTGTATGTCTTTCTCATGTTTTGTCCTTTCTTATATTTTGAAACAGTTCAGCTCTTTCATTATAAAATTTATTAACAACACATTCTTTTATTTTCACAGGTGTGGTGGGAGTGTGATGCAGAAGTAGCAGATTTGGTGAAAAATAAATAAGACATTCACTGCCAAATTATCTCTGGAATAAGACCATAAAACTAAAGGAGGGGAGGGGAAATTAAGAAGAATGAGGCTAGATGATCCACTGGAAGGCAGTGGAGAAGAAAGCTTAGGAGTTCTAGTTTGAGCAAGGTAAAGTCTTAGAAAATGGCTGCTATGTGGATACTTGCACAGATAGGTCAGTAATCAGTTAAGTTAATTTTATTTCTGGTACTTTTTATAAGAAAGACAAGGTAAGAGGATAAAATTATATTAATTATAATTATTAATTTATTGTATTTAAATTTAACGTACATATTTGTCAAGAATAAGTCAAGTTAGATGCTTGTTTAGTTTTGCTTACAGGTCAAACTACATGAATTAAGAGCTTGAATATACTCTTTATTTTTCACTCTTCAACCAGATTTAAATCTGAAGACTAATTTTTACCCTTACATACAAAAACATTATATGGAGGCTTAAATTTAAAAGGAAATCTGACACTCTATAAGTGCTTGTAATTTTTGTCTGTTGTGAGAGGATATTGTTCCATGTCTTTTCCTATTACCACATTCTTAATTACGTTTTTGTTCCTTTTAGCCCTTTGTTCTTGATTGGAACCACTCACTCATGATTAAGGGATTATTTTATTTATGTGATCCTTATGGTCACCTTCATTTGTGGCACTAAATCATTTATCTCCTCCGTCAAAGTCCCTAAATTTGGCTACTCAAGGTAGAATTCTAATTCATGAAGAAAACCAGAAAACATAGCTTTAAACTTTAGGAAAATAATCCCCATCTTCTTATACTCTGTCTCAGAGATTTTCCTGACCATTGTTTTCTTCAGAAGGGAAATATATTAGGTAAAATTGTGAAATATTTATTATTTAAATAGTACTTGACTGTGAATGGAAGCCATATGGCAATGTTTAAGGTGGGTTTTTTGGGGGGTTTGGGGTTTTTTTGAGGGGGAGGGTTTAACTGGCTTACAGTCTCTTCAATATAAACTCTAGAAGGCATTTATTTCTAAAAGTCTCAATTGCTGCTTTTAAAGAAAAAGTAAGATTAGTTACCTTCATTAAGGAGTTCTGAAACCCATATTCTCAAGTATATTAAAAAAATACCCAAAGCAATAATTTTAAGTACACAGCATACAACATTGTGAGTTCATGTATTTTGAATACCTTTCTTGCAATAGTGTTTTTGTTGTAGAATGATGGAGTCATAGAATGAATTCAGTTGGAAAAGACCTTTGAGATCATTGAGTCCAACCATTGATCCAGCCCTACTTAATCCACCACTAAACCATGTCCCCAAGCATGACATCTACTTGTCTTTTAAACACCTACAGGGATGATGACTCAACAGTTTCCCGGGCCAGCCTGTTCCACTGCTTGACAACCCTTTCAGTAAAGAAATCCCTCCTAATATCCTCTAATATCCTAAACCTCCCCTGATGCAACATGAGGCCCTTATCGCTTGTCTTATTACTAGCTATGAGAAAGAAGGAATGAATCCCCACCTTACTAAAATCTTTTTTTCGGGTAGTTGTAGTTATTTAGAGGGGATTTTTCAGTCTCCTCTATAAACACTATTTTGGCATCAAAAAATTTTAGTCAGTTCTTCTTGTTACTATTCTGTAAAGGAAGAAACTATATCAAAGAGATTGTGAGACTTAAAATTGTCATTTTCACAGAATCACGCAATACAGAATGGTTGAGGTTAAAGGGTCTTTTGGAGGTCATCTGCTCCAACCCACCTGCTAAAAATGCTAGGAAAAGTTTGGTTTATTGCATGTTACACAATAAATATATTATAGTATTGTTTTAAAAGATATTAAAATTACTCTTAAAAAGTTTTCTTACTTTTCAAATATATACCATGTAAATATTTTAGAAATTAGAAATAAACACAATTTTTTCATGCATTTTTGAATGAAATGGACAGGAAAACTCACAGGGAAAATACGGCTCACAGAAAATTCACAAAACTAGATGCTGCTCAAATACTAAAAGTTTTGCTACCTTTGGTTCAATTAGCATTCATTCCATGAGAGATACAAGTCATAGTCCCTTCTTCTCTCAGCTCCTGGTTTGCAGATAATAACACCCAGGAAATTAAATCAGATCAGAGCAACTGTCCAGCACTGCTCCCTAATCTGAACTATCACGAATCAAGATTTCGACTTATATTACACTCACATTCACAGATCAGTTTAGACATAACCTGTGAGACTGCTATAACCACTCTCTGTATCCTTTCAACACTGTGAAGAGAAGGGGGAGGGAAGAAGAGAAGAAATTATATATAAATGCTACTCATCAACACATGGCACAGAAAAGCTGTGCTAGCTCATGATAGGACAGTATGCCTGCTATGGGTAGGTCTAACACATCTTTCTCAGAAAAACAGGCAGCAGAAAGTAAAACTGAAATGCAGAATGTGGCTCTCAGATTTACCTGATGTTTCTCTGCTTCTGCATTTATGAGGAATGAACTACAGGATAATTCTCTGTTATGAGATCCACAGGTAAGTTTGGGCACATTGTACTTTTGAATTTCATTTTATTCCTAACTCTTCAGTCCTCTATGTCATCGTTCTTACAATGACAATGCTTTTATTTAACCTGCTTGATGTTCAGGTTTCTCCTAACCCTACCACGGGACAGAATTCCAGGCACACAGCAGCCTACCCTCTGCCAGGCTTCATTTTACAGAGGAAAGATACTCAGATATCTGGACCAGAAGAGAACTGTGATATGTTCCAGGTAGGTAACCAGTGCAAATAAATTAAAGAACTAGGACTTTTTGTAGCTACGTAGAATAACATAATACCCAGTCTAAACACACTCGACACCTCTTAACATGCTACCATTAACAAGCTTTATGGAAACATATCTACTTTTAATTCTGTAGACACTAATTAGAAATACTAAAAAACATTAGCTGCAAAGAACTGCACTGTCTCTACCCTGATAGTTTCTTCATCACAATCTATTGTTATCTCACTTTCGCAAATTCAAAATTTAATTAATTATAGTAAAATTGATAGTTTACTATGTGACATAATAGCAAATGGTCTTTGGATGTATGCATTGTCTAGAGAACAGTGATATCGAAAGTTTCCTGTTGTCATGGCATGATTAACTTTGATAAACTCATTGTGTATTATGTCATTTTCTGTTTATTGTGATATCTTCAATTACTCTTTCCTCCAGGTGTTCCATATTACAAAGGTTAAACAACTGGTCCTCAGTCACCCAAGATCTCATTTTTCTTCTCTTAAATACAAATTCTGCATTGTATAGCTTCTAGCTATAAAAGACAAACTTCAACCTGATTTTTTTTAATATTTCTTGCTACATTTAATGAGTCAGTTTTCTTAAAGGTCTGAAATTATGCTTACCAGGCCTGCCAGATTCACCACATAACTTCACAACCCATGAACACAGACACTGGCCAAAGACCTCCTTCTCATCAATGGAGAGACAGGGATTTTCAGACAGCAGTTTATATCTTAAGAAGTTTGAAATGCTGTGTATAGAGGCTTTTTTCTATTGATTTTAAAGGACTGTGGAAAAACCAGGCTTCTGATTGCTTTGCTTAAGTGCTTGACGCTGAGGAAACTCTGCCAAGCCTCTGAGTGCACTCAAGGGCTTTAACGTCCCTGCCGGCTTCCGAGGCTCTCCCAGCCCTTCTCATGGCCGAGGATCCCATTCCAGCCTTTTGGGCAATGAGTGCCTGCCCCAGAGTGGTTGACGTACACCATTTCCAGCCCTGTCACAACCCTGTCCTGCCTGTCCATGGGTCCACCCCACTGCCTGATGTTCTACCCTAACCTTGGCCCACTCTTCCCCCACAGCCCTGCCTGGCCAACCCAGACTGTGTCTGACCCTGATTCCCCTCATTGACCTGGATCCTGATCCTCACCTGGTAGCCAAAGTCCCATCACAGCATTGGCCTGTGACCATCTCTAAGGACGTGCCCAAAGCCTGGGGCTGGGGCTGGGGCTGCCTCTGCTGCCACCCTTGACTGCCCTGCCCTTGCCAGAAGGAACAGGCACTGGTTGCCAGCCCTGCTTTTCTGCCCCAGGGAGCTCTGACACCCCCCCTAGGCCCAGGGAACAGCCAGCTCTGGCCCACACAGTACCGTGACCAACTTTGGATTTGGGCTTTGCTTCCTTTCTAGATGTGGCTCTTTTTTTTTCAAACTCTTTCTTCGTTCCAACATTTACTATGTTGAATGCAGGGGTTTGGTCCCATGTTAGACTGTCTTTTATCTCTATCCTTCACTGAACAGGAGTCAGACTTGCAAGTTTTAGACATTATTAGAAAAGCCTTTTGCTCACTTGTTATATTTTCCTTTATAAAGGCAAACCCAGCTTGACTTTTCAAAATTGTTAACTTGGTGCTTGCACTTTTTGACCTTTAAAGTATAGCTTCCTCTAATTATCAGTCCTTTCCCCATTCCAGATAGTCTCCCTGTTTACTTCTAATATCCTTTTTATGAGTTGGTTGTTTATCCAGTTAGGCCTTTTAAAAGCTTTCTTAAAAGTTTTCTTTTCTCTCTGGATAAGATGCAAGTCCCAGATAATTTTAGTATATTTGCCTTAGATAAATTTCGGTTTTATTCCACATTGAAGTTTTTGAGCTGTTTAGTCCAGTTAACTTCATTAATTAATTTTCTTAATTGTCAAAGGTTGTACTTTGGAAACAAAGAACAAAACAAATCCTTAGCTCCTGACCCATGCTGCTGAAGTCATTTAAAGGGGAATGAGCCCTGAATGGTAATACTTCCCCCTGTTTGCACAATGTATTTGCAAAGTGATTTATACTAGTCCAGACAAAATGCAAGCACTTCTGTTGATATTGAGTTTAATTGGGCACAGTAATGACTAAAGGCTTTTAAAGGTCACTGCATCCAGATGTTCAGTTATTAGTCACCATCACCCAACAAACTTTTTAAGTAAATAAAGATAAAATAAAGAAACACTGCAACCTTCAACAAATTTAGTGTGTGGGACTGGTAGGATTATATACTTCTGCGTTCTGGTCGGTGATATTCAATTTCCCCAGACAACAACATCTTACTGAAAATAAATTTTACCCTGTAAGGAAAAGCCATCTTTGCTTTATTCAGGCAAGTAGGCTTTACTTTCATGAGTAATAAAATTTCCATTCAAAACTTACAGTCTTTATAACAATTCTGATATTTCACACATTGAATAATCAAGGTCTTTCTTTTTGAACACTACAATGTGTGTAACCTCTTGCCTCTGAAAGTTTAAGCGACTCACAACACCTTCTTCAGTGCAATTTAGAAACTAACCTTGAAAATGCTTTTTTTTTAGTTTTCAAAAATTCATCCTGTAGAATCCAGATTCGTGTTCATTACATTTGGCTTAATAATAGCTAATTTATTGATCATTTAAGGTAAATTTTTACAGAAATTAAATAATTAATTTCCAGAAAGTTTTCATAAACTGACTGCCTCTGACAGTATTTCATACTTACATATTATTTTCATGTGTTAATCTAAAATAATTTTTTAAAATTTTTCAACTCTGTTCCTAAAGATGCACATACCCCCTTTAGATTTCTGAGAGCTCTGTTTCAGCTTCTGACATTAGTCAGATTTTTAATAAATACAAAGATATTTTCACCACTTAGAAACCAGCACAGTGCTTAGTTTTAGTATATGAAAAATAGAAAAAAAAATCCATTGAAGTTGCTTTAATTTTAGAAGATTTTAAAATAAATCTATTTAAAAAGTCAGTGCTCAGATTTTTCTTGTAGACATAAATTGGTGAAATTTATTCATTCAGAGTGAATGGAAACATAACTAGGAATTGAAGCTACTACTATTTAGTCTTTCATCATTTAATTCTGCACAAACGCTTTTCATATATAATTAGAATTCACATAATCAAATGCTATGAGAAGGTAACATTTCTTAGATACTTTTGTTTATTATGTTAAAGCTTATAGAAATGCTATGAGAAATCTCTGATTTTGATCAGATATATACCATGATGCATTCCTACACTGAAGGAGGAAAGCAATGCTGTTGAATCTTCTTTCCAATCCATCTTTACCATATTCCATCCAAAAGGCTGTGTTCTGTATTTATCAGCACTCTGCTTCCCCAGTGAGATAAACAGCATTCTTTAAAAGATATATTGCCAGACTTTACAGTAGAATTCATTTGCTAGAGTGATAAATCTACAGCTAAGCCAGAATACAGTCTCATTTAATCTGAGAACATTGTCACAATTTATGTAATGGGCTGCTCTAAAGGTTAACAAGAAAACATCCTATCTCTTTTTTCAAATGTCAGCCAAATATTTTATAGATTTCTCTCCATTCCCTTTTGTAACTACTTTAGTAAAATTAGCGTAGCTGTCTGAGAGATCAGATTTAGTGTCTTTCAATGTTCCCTTGATCTGAGAACAGATGCCTCAGGAGTATTGCCAGACAAAAGGTAAAGTGGACTAATGCGGCGTATTTTCTGAGCACATCATCTCCACAGAATTGATACGTGGGCAGGTAAGGATACATCCTCTCTATTAAGAGACTTTTAAAATCCTGGAAAAAAGCTTACAGTGTCCAAAAGCAGATCCAGCCAAAATACGCTGGGCCAGCACTGGTTTTTATTTATAGAAACATCTGGTAGAATTTTGGTTGGTTAAAAATCCAGTAAAAATTAGTTTAACAGAATGACTCAAATTTAGCACTGACATTGAATGGCAGTAAGTGTACTTTACAAAAGAGAAATATGCAACCCTGAGAACTCAGATGAAAACAGGACCTCTAGGCACACAGCAAGGAAAAAGTCTTTTCCATATTCTTGTTATTTTACCTTTGCTAGTTGTTGAAGGCAAATTTTCTAAAATTAGTTTAAATTAGTCTAAAATTTCAGTCTAAAATATTATCTAGTATTTGCTTTGAGCATGATGATCAGAGACTGTCTTCTCCACCTCCACAAATGAAACTCTTCAGCCACAGACAGCTTCACTAACACATTTGGAAACAACCAACCACTGAAATAAGGGAGCGCAAACTTTATTTGCTTATGCTTCCTTTCCATAATGTGTAGCTGTACTCTAAATAGGCTGCTTGGCTTAGGGAACAAATCACCTGAGTTGGAAATAAGGCCTCTGACTTTCTGGCTTCTGGTGTTGATGCACCAAGTGAAATTAAAGAGCTGTTATATGAGTACCCCTGACACCACCTCCTACAGCGAAAGAAGGAAATAAGTCCTCATATCTCTGAAATAGAAGATGAGTAGCATAATTTTCAAAGAAAAGAGTGATCCTTATCCTGCTCCTCCAAAGACCAGTTGTTGAACCATAATTTTTCTCAAGGCCTTCATCCATACAAAGACTCTCCATGTAGGGACCAAAAATGTTGTTGGTTTTGCTCTAGTCCCTAAAGAGAGTGGTCAGGGAGTAATCAGATAAATAATTTTTATATCTAATCTTATGGAAAATGAGTCAACATAGATGGACGTGCACATATGGAAATTAAAGAGCCATATTTTTTGTGTTAAAATACCCCATCATGTACAATTATTGGTTTGCAAACACCTGAAGAAATAGGTTAGCGGAAAGACTGGAATAGCTAAACTGTACATTCAATCTTTAAACTGACAGCACCATAAAATCTTTGACTATATCATAGCTGTAGTATAGAAGATTATTTAAATCTTACCAGGGATTTCATAGGATCAAAGATTTATTTAGCACATTGTCCATATTCACCTGACAAGAGTGATGCAAGGACCAACAGACTGACTATCAATTTAAAAAATTAAACAGTGTTTGTGTTTCAGTTTTTATATTGCAATACTTTCCATGTCTGAAACATAAGTTAGGATGTTATCTTTAAGGATGAAAACCAATAGAAGTATTTTATAAATTATTGTCATAGTGTGGTCAGTTATAGGCACAGAAATGTGTTTTGTACAAGCATAAGATGATCATATGTAAGTAATTGTGAAAAGATCAATATCATACATTTGGACCAGAGACACAGTCTATCTTGCAGACATACACTGAAGCACCTAAAAAGTGCCACAGTTAAAGCAGTTGAAAATGTTATCCTATAGTGCTGCTGTTGGCATCTGTCAAAATAAATGGAACCTATTGTACTAGAAATTGTCATCAGTTTCTCATTTGTGCTGTAAAATTAGCAACTCCAGCATTGTTGGGAACAGGGAGGAGAAAACACTACAGTTTGAAGTTTTCTGAGCTTTAAAAATGTTTTTTCAAACACTGGGTGTTTTACTACATTAGCTTAAGCATTGTGAAACATCCCATCCACCCTTGTAATTAAGCTACTGTTTATTTGTTTTTATGGAGTTTAAATGAAAACCATGATTTTTCCTACCTAAAGGGAAGCCAGGGTTGAGCAAACATCAAGAAAATCATAAAAGAGAAACTTCTGTATGATGTTGCTTGTTTTTTCCTATAAAATATAAAGGGTGAAATCCTAGCCTATTGAAGTCATTAGATTTGTAATTGACTTTGAAGGGCCAAGATTTCATCCTTAAGAAATAAGGCTTAATTTTCCAAAAGCAGTCTCTGATTTGGAGCTGCTACTATGTGCCTTCGTTGACTGTGCCTAGCTTTAAAGCTGTAGAACTCAGATTTGCTGATGCTCAGCACCTCTAAAATAGGCTCTCACTTGTCTTAATTTGGATGCTTAAATCATCACTACACCAGGAATTAACAGCTGACTTTCGAAATTTTTACCCTACTTCTTTAAAAAGGGATTAAAAAACCATACTCTGCATATCAAAAACATTGTTATTGTTATTAAAATAAGCTGTGTGAAGTAAATTAAGAGCAGAAGTGAAAACTGAAAAGAGATGTGATCATGAAAATAGCCGTTTTTCAGTGTCGGCCTGGTTTTTGTAACCCTACTTCATTGGACATGTTGAAAAAGGGGAAAAGAACTAGTGAGATACTTCCATCAGACTCTATTAAGAGATAAGAAGAGTCAAAACTACAGAAAACAGAAGTGACATATTTATAGCACTTTCAAAGGAAAGGTAGAAAGAATGGATTTGTTTAAAGGACACATTTAAATTTAGATTGGCAGTTTCATACTGTTTAAACAATTTCCTCATCACAAACTGTAGGATGTTTTTTTCCTGAACTCATGTGCTTACAATGTTGCTATCAATCATTAGCAATAGAAACCTATAAGAAGAAGAATATATGCAATTGGAAATAAAAAATGCTTAGACAGCATGGGTTAAATTCTTAAAGGTGTTACATGAAAAGTACATAGTTATCTCTGCTTTGCTGTCTCCAGCAGGTGTTAGGAATTTTTTTCTCATGTTCAATCACAGGACACAGCAGAGGAGAAAAGGGGAGAAATTTCTAAAGCAGCACAAAAGAGAAAAAAATTTAACAATCCAACTGGTTTCCTATTGGAATTGGTTCAAATGAAGAAATTCGGCATATCTCTGTATTGGTGGATGCAGAAGAGATCCGGGACTGTTCAAGTTTTATTTCCTCTGGAAGTATGGAGTATCTGGAAAACCAAGACATAATCAATGTGACTCCTCGTTATTTTGCATTGTGTCAAATACCTGCAAAGAAATCGGAAACACCCATGAGGATGTTGCACACTTTATCCAAAATTCAACTCCTTTCTTTTTGCTGCATCAAAAAGAAGGCCAAAGGCCGTACTAGGATAGGTCGTCTACCAGGCCAGGATAGTTTCAGGGCACCGGATCCTACAACCATGGGAAAACAGAGATTGATGTGGTTAGCATCACCTTTGACTCCTTCTCAATAACCTTACACAACTGAGGTGTAAGTGCAAGTCCAGACCATAGCTTAAACTCATATCCTTAGCATACTCATATATCTTATGTATACTCATATACCTTAGTAGATGGAACTGCTAACTCTGACACCAGGCCTTTACTTCTTCACTTCTGATGCAGTGTCTATTCTACCCCAAAGGCAAAAAGGGGTTTTTTCTGGCAAACAGAATGAGATTATTTGATAGTATGACAGAGATGAAACACTTCTAGGAGACAAAATATACATGCTGGGGAGAGTCTGACTCAATGGGTGGTTCTTCTTGGAATGCTAAATAGACCAGAAGTATTGTTCTGGAAAAAAAAAAGCCCAAGCTGATGTCTCCTTTCTGGTTTTGAATGCACTGTAGCAAGTAATTAGTTTCAAAATTATGTCAGTTATGATGTTTACTGTTCAGATCATCTTAGCTTAATGGAACATCCTCCTCTTGGATAGAATTTCCCACCTCTTACACTATAATTGTTCTGAGCTCCAAAAGGCAAAATTTTATGGTCAATACAAGTGAAATCTTTATTTGAAAGAAAACCCATATGCATACAATTTTCTTCCATGTATTAAAAAAAACCCCACATCTTGAGTCTTTTTTAAAAAAGGTCAGCCCAAGAAATTGCTGAGATTTAAAAGTTTCAACATAACATGGAAATAGTTGACACTGTACTGCATTGTACAGTCTTGTTCCAGACAAAACCAGATATATGATTTGAAAATTGCCTGATGAGCACTTTTAGGACTGAGGTTCTTTTTTTGCTTTTTTTTTTTTTTTTTATTACCTTGTTTGGGGTTTTATTCTGTTTCCAGTTCATTTTACAGTCTTAGATATACATGTGCAGAATGAAATTGAATCAAGAAATAATAAACCAATTTGTTTTCAGCAAACTTTGTAAGCAAAGGAATCAAATCATAATAATGTCTAAATTAATACGTAACTAAGACTTATATTTCAGCAATAATATATAAACAATGAAAAGGCTTACTATTAAAATGTTTTTTGGGATAAAGTCCAGTTATACACAACATAATGAGGAAAAAACAGTTTGAACTTTCCTTGTCTTAAAAATCTTTAATAAATACAACTGCAGTTTCTAAAATACTAACTCTTTTCCACCTGAAAATACATACACGTTTTCAAAAACAAATATTATTTTAGAGGAAGAATATTCCATCAAGAACTAGCAATAAAAAAATATTGAAAAATGTTTTCCAGTGTGTAAGACAAGAAGATGTGTACCTTGTATATAGTCTGAAAATCTATAGAGACCATAATCTATATAAACAAATATGTGCAGATACTACTTGATTTCATGCTTAAGAGAAATGCTATGGAGGATCATAATTTAAATATCTGCAAATGGTAACTCAAACATATTGGACCTAACAACATTACACACACTCTGATATACTGATGTCAGAAAGCCCTAAAATTCTTCAATAGATCTTTCATATTACCTGTAACCCATGATGAAAATGACATTAAAGTAAGAATACAAAAATACACATGTAACAAAATAGTATGCATATTTATATATGAGAAGCATTAAAGGCAATAATTTAGTATTATAGTAAAGAAATTTTAGTAGCAAATAAAAATATGATCTTGCAAGACAACTGTCAAATAAAATCTGCTATTTAATTACATATGGTCTACATTTCCATCATTGTACACTTAGATTTGTGTCTCTAAATTTTATTCTGGTAGTTTCAAAAGAGCAAAGGGAAAACAGGTAGTAACATTCAAATCACATTGACTTTCCCTTTGACTCCTTTGAAAACCCAAAGGAAAACGTGCAGTCTGCTACCCTCGTTAACCTGCTAATTAGTCTTGTTGAAGACAGACAGGAATGCAAAATTGTACTGGTTTTCCAAAAAGGTATGGGAAGATGAAATATTTGTGACTAATTTCACATTACCAGAAAGTGTTTTTCCAACTCAGTTATCACACTGATTCACCAAAAAAAAAAGTGTCAGCAGTTCGTGTCCCAAAAGAGACATGTTGTTATGGCTGAATTTTTTTAACAGCTTCATCCCACAATCTGAATAACTGGACCGAATTCTAGTCTCCATTATACTGAGGAATATTTAATCAATGAAAACAGTTCACTCAATAAGGCATTCTCAAGCAGATCATAGACCATATAAACATCTCTGCTCTACTAATTTATATATAGTCACATGTTGAATCTTAAGGACAACTATAATTATTTTCAGGAATAATAACATTCCCTAATGGATAAACAATGTGACAAAAAGATTTGTATTAACATTGTTCAAGAGTGGAGAAAACCACAATTGACTTGTTTTTCCATAGCTGGTGTTGACTGGAGATGGAAGATTAGTTGTTTTGGAGATAGACTGTGGACAGTGTTTCACTGATAGCTTATTCTCTTATTTATAAAAACATAGGTAGAGGAAAATTCTCCTGCCACTACATATGGCATTAACACATTTGGAATTGCATAATTAAAAAGTAAAGTAAAATAAATCACCATGTCATTGAATGCGAAGACTGCATTTTTTTCTTTAATCTCCCGTTTCAACATTAGAGCTTAAATTCATGTTCTCATTACACCAGGTAAACAATAACAAAAGCACAGATCAGTAAAGTAAAACATGCTTAAACTAAGATTAAAATGGCACTAAAAAGAGACATTCTTACTTTTGCTATGCAAATCTGTTTATGTCTTATAAAAAAAAAGTCAAGATGGTTGGACTATATTCACAGAGTTATGTAGAAACAGTGGTGCCCCACATACTTTTAAGGGCACGATTTCACTACATTTAAGAAAACAGGCTTTTATTTGTGCAGTGAGGTCAAAAAGCAGTCTAAAAGTAAATAATATTAATTAGTAGATCTATTTGACAGCGATTCTGAACTGCATAGGAGTTTATATTTGCCAACTGTTCTAACTAAACTTTGTATCCTAGCCTGTCAGTAAATTTCCACTCTAGACTTTTTTTCATAACCCAAAAATTCTTCTTAGGCAAAGCATTTGCTTAAACACATCTATATGTTCTGTGTTTCGAGCAATGTGTTACCATAGCTGTGACAATGTGGCATATTTGCTGGTTTTGCTTTGTTAATAGGTAATAGTGCTTGAGTTTGGCACCATTCTTCACTCTCCTAGGAAAGCCACAGTTGAGTGAAACTGAAGTAGTATTTTAGCTGTTCTGATTATTTTTCCCTTTTCAGTGATTGTGCCACTTTGTAGGAACACAAAGACTAGCAGAAATCGTAAAAACAGATAGAGAAGTAGTAAAAGGCAATACATTAAAAAAAAAACAAAAACAACACCAAAACCAAATCAAGAGAGAAATAAAAGTAATAGGATTCAGGGTGTTCTTTTATCCTTTGATGTTCTCCATGACATGGTATCTCATGAATCATCTCTCTGAGGCACACTGCTGATGTCAGACAAGAACGTTCCGTCATTTTTTTAAGACGACAAAGGAAAAAAAAAGGGTCACATGTTTCATTTTTAAATTTGGAAGGTACTGCAGAGCTGATCCAAACAAAGCAATAAAGAGTACAACAGGCCATCAATCCAAGCACATGCTTCATAGGAAAAAAAATACCAAAGGAAAAGGAGTGTCTCAGTGTTCTGATTTCCCTTGGTGGTATTTTTTTCTCCTTTTTCATACACACAGTGAGATTATTTATCTTGTAATTGAATTGTATTTGAAATGTTTTATACAGAATTGGTGAATAAAAGACAAAAGCAATTAACCAGAGGCCTAACTCCACTATTATTAAAATACTTGCCTAATATTTAAGCATGTGGGCAGTTTCATCAAAATTTACTCAGGTACCTTAATGAATAATGTGAGTAACTGGGATAGAGATGTCATGCAGTGAAGTCACAGGGAGAGATGGGCTGAATTTCCATCACTGTGTGATGGGAGCATGCTTGTCAGTATCATAATGTCCTACACAGACCTCAGACGACGTCAGGCAGCATTGTCCTAGAGAGAGTACAAATACAGAATGAGTGACAGTACCTGTTTTAGGTTTGCACTCTGTAGTCATGAAAAAAGGAGTAAGAGATTGCACAGCTGGCAGAAACAATAACAAAACTAGAATAGAAACTGGTTTTGTGAGCACTGGGTTAATGCCATGTTAACTGTCTCACTTTGCTCTTGTTAAGCTGTTACAGTAAAGATGCTGCAAGCTTATTTTCACATAGTTATACCATTGAACTGCAGATATAAGACTCCAGACACTAATTAAAAGTGTCTACTGATACTATTTAGCCCTTATCCTGTGTTCCACATTTTCACATAAACTGTGGCTCCATAAAAAAACAATAACCTGAGTATTAAGTGAAACAACTACTCCATGTACTCCTTCACTAGTCATCTGCCTGTTCAAAGCAACTAACATTTAGCATTCATTCTTGTTGAAGATGAAAATAGGGCTACTAAATTTATGTTTCTCTCCTCTGGGTTCTTTGTCTGTGTTTTAAAATTTGATTTTTCATTTCTGTTTCCTGACATGGAGTGCATAGGGCATCAGTATTTTTAGACTGAATTGCCATTACAATAAATCCTTTCAAAGATTTTCAAACCCAAAAGGAAGAAGTATTTGAAATCTATTAGGTCTCAGAGACATCTTCCACAAGCTTAATTATTCAGTGTAAACCACGTCCAAAGATACACCAAAACTGACAGTAAAACTAATTTATAAATTAACTAAGAAAAAGACTTGGAAAGTCAGGCAAAGTCAAGTCCACATATTAGTCCTTGTTTTATAAGACCAACAGATGAAACAGCAGAAAAAAATGACACTTTTCATTCTGCCCCTTTGACTCATTAAAGGATGTTTGGAACAACACAGTTTTCTCTTTCCAGGAAATTTGTTAATTTCTTCTCCAGTAGCCATCTCTCTGCCCTTTCAGGTATATTCCTGGCCTTCTGTCAAAGATTACAAGAAAAACAAGTTTTCACTTTTTGCGCATCAAGTTTGCATCTTTTTCATTCTCACATTTTTCCTTTCCCAGAGTATTCTCTTCATTTTAGTGTCTTTAAGAGCTTCACAGAATCACCATGAGTGTGATGCTCTCTCTTTTACATTTGCTGAACCAGCTGCCTTATTCTTCCTTCCTCCTTATTCTGTTGTTTCTCCTCTGCCATAATCCCTGAGTGACTATTCTTGTTTAATCTCCTTACTATATTCATTCTTTTTACTTTTCACTTACTCTCCAGAACAAATGCATTTAGGTGACTTTGCAGAAGAAAATAACTACATACTCCAGTGATCTGGAGAGGAAAATAAAACTTCCTGAAGACCATCTAGCAGATCAACAGAAAAATTAAAGCCCATTCTCTAACCAGTATGAGATTTAGATTAACTATTTTCAGAAAAAAAAAACCCAAAACATAAGAAAGGACAAACTAATGGCTACAGTTTTCAGCCACTGAATTGTTGTTTTGCTGGTGGCATTATCCTGTAAAAAGATACTGGTTCAAGGTCTGTTTTAAAGTTTGCAAATTGCTTTTCTCTAACTAATTTAGGAGTCTCAGACTATCATTACTTGTGAATTTAAAGCTGTTCCATCCATCATCAACTTGCTAATAGGCAGTTGTGCTACTCTCAGGAGCCTGCTGTAAGAAATAAGAGCAGTAGGTAGCTGCTACAGCTGGAATCCCATTCCACCTCAGAAGCTTCTTAACAACATTCTCAGATGTGTAAATGATCCATTAGTAACTTGAGGGAATTGCTACAAGCATAAAAAGCTACCATCATGGAATGAGATGAACCTTTCGCATTGTGATGAGAAACTGCTGAGACAGAGAATCCCTGTACACCAAATCAGAGTGCACAGGTCAGGAGAAGAAAATTTGCAAACAAATATCAAAGACAGTGATGAAAAGCCACTGAAATTTGATGAGGATCTGTTCTTCTCTATGAGAAGTCTTATGGGGTCTGTCTTACCTCTATCTTCTCTTCTAAATCTTAGAGTGCTTTAATATCTCAGTTGGTGCTTTTACTGCAGAATAACCATTCAATCCAGCAAGAGCCATGGTAGCTTCCTTCCAACTTTCTTTTTCTGGCCTGGCTCAAAGCCTATTTGATCTTCCTGTCGTCCTTAACGTATTTAGTCATTTCCCTTCTTCTTAGTAGCCAGTTTCTCCCTGGCCCCCATGATTGTTCTTCACTGCTTATTTCTCTAGCTGCTCTGCCAGCAGCCCCACTGGCAGCTCTGTTTCCTCATCAGCCATTACACCATGACTCCCTCTTTTCCATGTTTACTTCCTATTTAAATGGATTTTTGTCTGTCATGCCTTGACCAACTAGTTAGAGTTTACACTTCTATACTTCAGTCCTTTTAGAGTTATGATTTTACTCATATTTTACTCCTCTAGAATAACTTGTCTGTCAAGTCTAATCTGATAAAGGCAAGTTGTCTGCACTGCTTCCTTTAAAAATCACAGCTAACCATGCTCTTGTATTGCTTGACCCCCATGTAACTGTAGCTTAAAATCATTTAAGACTTTTTTCTAAATCTGCTATCATCCATGCTGGAGCAAATTGAGGCCTTTTTTTTCTCCACAGAATACACCCTCCAAAGTTTCTGCAGTAACCATTTCCTCTGCTGATGCATCCATCATATAATTCCAGCATATCTTCCTACTTTCCAGTCCATATATCACATAACAACTGCGAGCCTCTCTGTCAAAGTGTATATTCCTTGTTGATTTCTTTTAGGTATTTATATACTTTCACCTCTATTTACTGTTCCTTGAGTTCCTTGAGTTCAAAGACATACTGTTGACAAACCAGATTAACTGCCTGATTTTATGTGATCACTCTTAAAATTCTCACCTACAAAGAAAAAGCCACACAAACCTAAACAAACTAAACCAATTTTAAAAAAATGGAAGAAGAAAGAAGGAAAGAAATTGTGAAGAAAAAATGAGAAAAATACAGGACCATTTTAGTAAGTTCTTCTGCTGGGTAATTGTATGATCTCATTGTCATGCTTTCTCTACCCTCGTGATTTTCTGGCTTGTGACACATTGAGTATAAATGACATATTCTTCAAATAATTTTCTGTAGCAATCTTAGCAAATTCTTGTCCACATAACAGATAATAAAGGTATATTTTGTGTTTTTTTAAAGTAAAAAGACAAACTTCTTTCTTTCCGAAGACTCAAGTGAAAGTTCAGAGTAAATTGGTAGAATCTTTGACTGAAGTTGCACTTGAGTTATGTAGTACGTATCCCTTCACATATCCATCTTAAATAGTCATAATTTTTTAAGGACAATCACTATAGGCAGAATAGGAAAAAAAAAAAGAAACCCCACTTTTGAAAAGATGCAGACATAGTCAGATCATATCACTTGATCTTGTCTGGTTATTCTGGATGACTGCAGTACCCAAGACTGCACTTTCACTTCCTAAACATTCTTCTAGGAGCAGACTGCTGTTGATGACTCAACATCACCTTCAGAAACTATGACTACTGTTCTCTGAGGAGTTTAGTTCCTGTTCTTTTTCTTTTGGTTAGATAATTGTAATGTGTTTTTATTCTCCAAGAGCAATGTTAGCAAATATTGCTTTTCAAGAATTAAGAGTGAAAATCTCTGATAAAATCAGACATTTCTGCGATATAGACTGTTAAGTGCCATTGCTTTACATGCATCCACTTATTATTCCCCTCTTTATTTTAATGGAGTGTACACATTACAGAGGCTGTGAGTGAGAATACAGGGTGTTAAGAAATCTAGGTGTGATTAAATTTACTAAATGTTGATGATTGCATCTAAGCTAGTTATCAAGGTCCCTGTTACAGTCAGTGGAATGGAGCAATCATGTCAGAGTTACTGTTCATTTCATTGTTAGTTGGATATCTATAACAGATCAATAAAAGCAAGGAGTGATTAGAATCATATAATCATAGAATGGTTTAAGTTGGAAGTGATTATCTTATTTCTTATGTATACTGCTACACTAGACACATTTACTGACAAAAATCTTATCTTGACAATTTAACCCTTTATTGGCATTATGGGCCTAACTTTTCACTAGCAACAGCTATATGAATATAGGTAACTGTTGCTTCCACCAAGACCTTATTTTCTGAATAAAAACCTTTCAAGAAAAACAGATGACTGCTCAAATAAAAGAGGGCTAGCCATGGTTTAGCATCTCTTTTCCCCAGATTCACTTGGTAATTATGACAAAAAATGTAACCAAACTGTACAGGAGTGTTCAAGCAGCCACAGGACAACTCTTTACTGAATCAGAGGACTGAGGCAGAACTATATGTCCCTGTTTTCCTTTTGTATAACAAAAACTGCCTTTCTGCTTCACAACCTATTATCATGATTGACACAGTTCTCAGAAATACATGCTATCCCGTAAAGAGGACTTTCTCCTTTCCCATCTGTAAGTAATTGTAAAGATGAATTCCCAACAGTCACATAAATATGAATCTTAAGTGATTTTGTCTTTTGCTGATGACTTACACTCTATATGTTCACCCAAAAGCCAGGTAAGCTCTGAGAGTGGAAAAGAGAAAGAAAAAGAAATACCTTGTAGAAGTTATTTTTGTGATAGGTCTTACTGGAATGTTGTCAAGGAAACTTAGAAGGCCAGTATTGGCTGGAAGATAAGGCAGACTTTCTTCATCTATAAGCATGTAAAGCACCTATTGTAGACTCCAAAAGCTGGCAACTACCAAAAACAAAATTTCCCAAGGTGATTTGCCACTGCATATGCTTAAATCCCTTATCTTTAAAACCCTAAAGTATATATATGTTCTGATTTTCCTTCCATCTCTACATTCATCTTGACATCAAATATATTGGTGATTTAATATAGACTTAGCTTGAGTTGAAAATGCAGTAAATCATGGTACTGCTATGAAACTTTTCCAATAAAGCATGTATGTTCCACAGACATAGGGGATTTTTATAACAATTCGAAAGGAACTTCTTCTTTGCCATGTTTTATTTCATTCCACTTACCAGAGTAATGGAGTTACTGGTGTCTTCCTGAAACGGGAAACAAATGGAGATAGACTGCCCTTGCCATGCCAGCTGGCCAAAAACATTATAAAATAGGAGGTTCAATTGTAAAAGTAAGCAGCCTAATTTGCATCCACTGGTTAAAGGAAGATACTGAGCATTATCCATCCACAGGAAGAAGAGGTTAAAGGGTAATGTGAATCTTAAATGCATAATAGTGCATTACAGCACACTCAATTAGATGTTTGTAATAAAAACGTAAAAAATGTCTGAATTTTGCTAAGAAACCACTTTCTAAAGAGATACTTTGTTCAATATTTCTCAGTTTGTTTCCTACTTTATTTCCTGTAGACTTGAAGTATTAGCAACTCTATCTCTTATATGTTCATGTTTCATTCCATTGTCTCAGTGTAATTGGTATTTGCTAGTATGGAACCCTTTTCCAAAAATAGTTAAATAAAGTGCAAATATGAATGAAAAAAATAACCTGTTTTATTTTAATGAAGATTAATTATTTGCTTGGGAGGGAGAAAAAGAGAGACTTTCAGCCTCTGGTCGATCTGTACCAGGAGTAACCATCTTCACAAATGATTCCTTCACTTAATGAAATGAGAAAGCTAATAAATTGCATCAATGTGATGGAAAATAGAAGAGGATTTTTGAGTGAAAACTAATGAGAAAAATCACGTAACACAAAATTGAAGGCTTTACATTAATATTAAATAATTCTGCCTATGATGCTAAGGACCTTGCTATTCAGATTTCAGAGGCATAGGTACATCTAGTTGCTCTTCTTTTTAATGTCTCTCTACCAACTTTTCCCATGTTACTAAAACAATCATTTTAAAAGCTTGTGTTTCTGAAAAGTAACTCAAATAAGTGCCCAAATATGAATCTAGAAATCTAGTTCTAAACATCTGGCTTTAAAAATTTTGGTTCAAAAGCTTCACTGTTGTTGATTGGAGTCTAAATCAGAGGGAGATTTATTTGTCAACACAATGCACATTCTCTGAACTTCCTGTGCAATTTTCAAAGAGCAAAGCATGTTTTCAAAATTATCTTTGTAATTGGGCATGTAATTCCCATTTAAATGAATAGGAGTGGCGTGTCCAAACCATGGGGCATAGAGCTGCAAGGCATTTATTTCCTTGATCATGAAGACCAGAGCTTTTTTATTACAGACAACAATATCATACAGTTCATTCCATCAACATATTAAAAATAAACATGTTTCATCCTAACACATTCTTATTAAAGTTATCATAAAATGTCCCTGTGCTAGCAGTTGAAAACTTTCTTTTGATGTCTGACCTAACCATTTCATATTCATCTATTCTGTGTTCTGTCCAGCACCCTTTAAAGCATATTTCTTTTCCTCTTTGAATCCTGGAAACTACTGACCTGTCAGCCTCACCTCTGTGCCTGGGAAGATCATGGAACAGACCCTCCTAGAAGCTATGCTGACGCACATGGAGGACAAAGAGGCGATTCGAGACAGCCAGAATGGCTTTACTAGGGGCAAGTCCTGCCTGACCAGCCTAGCGGCTTTCTACAATGGAGCAACTGCATCAATAGACAAGGGAAGAGCTATGGATGTCATCTATGTGGTTTTCTGCATGGCCTTTGACACGGTCCCCCATAACATCCTTCTCTCAAAGTTGAAGTATGGATTTGATGGATGGACTGTTCAGTGGATAAGGAATTGGCTGGATGGTCACAACCAGAGAGTAGTGGTCAACGGCTTGATGTCGAGAGGGAAGACAGAGACAAGTGGTGTCCCTCAAGGGTCTGTACTGGGACCAGTGCTGTTTAATATCTTCATTAATGATATTGACAGCAGGTTTGAGTGCACCCTCAGCATGTTTGCTGACAATATCAAGCTGAGTGGTGAGGTTAATGTGCCAAAAGCATGGAATGCCATCCCGAGGGACCTGGACGAGCTGGAGAAGTGGGTTCTACAAGGCCAAGTGCAGGGTCCTGCACCTGGGTAAGGGCAATCCTTGTTACCGATACAGCCTAGGAGATGATGTGCTGGAAAGCAGCCCTGAGGAAAAGGACTTGGGGGTACTGGTGGATGAAAACCTGGACTTGAGCCACCAATGTGCATCTGCAGCCCAGAAGGCCATCCACATCCTGGGTTGCATCAAAAGAAGTGTGGCCAGCAGGGAGAGGGAGGTGATTGTTATGAAGTTATGTATAACACTTAGCATGATGATTGCCGTAAGATGATTTGTTTAGTAATTCTGTTAACCTTAAGAAATAAGGCTTTTGCAGCTGTGTAACCTATTAAATTGCCTGTCTAGTAAGTATTGAACACCATCCAATTCCAACTACATTGCCTCATTTCAGTCTTGAAAAGGGGTATCAAATTCAGAAACAGTTATATTTGTGGAAGTTTTGTGACAATTTGGAGCACCCTAGAAGAGAGGAGAGACTCCCAATGAAGGAAAGGCAGACAGAAGTTAACTTGTTACCCAGCCCCTTTGGAAGTAGCTGTATGCTCAGTCATGCAGTGTATCATCTAATTGGGCTGATCAAACATTAGTAGGTCAGGACTAACCCCTTTATGTATGCAAGTTTGGAACAGTCTCTGTTAAGTGTGGACTAACCCCACTACATACCCCTCTTTACTGATTGAGGGGGTTCGTATTAAATATGAACGGAATCATCTCTGTCTTGGGGTAGGATGTAAATCCATAGAGGATCAGCCTTCAACTGCTTATGACGAAACAAAAGAATCCTGCAATAAGGTCTGAAATGTATTAATTACTCCTACCAATGAGCAAGACTAGATGACTAGATGAACAAGATGACCTAATGGTATTTCCTAGCCTTAAGTAATAAGATTGTGATAAAGCAACTGTGCCAAGCTCAGTCAGCCACTGGTGATAGCATTAACTACAGAGTACAAAACAAATGTCTCAAGGTTTCAGGACATTCCTGACTTTGAATTACGCAGCATCATAAACAGATACAGATTCTTCAGGTTATAAATAGCAGCTGAGGAACTCCGTTACCTCCTGAATTTGTCACATATAGGCATTTCAAAATTAAGCTTGAGTTTTCCTCTTTCAAGTGTTCTCACAGTTACTATTATATAGATAGGTGAAAGATCCCTTGTATGCAGACATTGAATGATCATTGAGGGTTCCAGAAGACTTTTTTCCTTATGGCCTTCCTAGACACTAACACCCTGTATATAGTTTAAAAAAAATAAACCTATTTTCTGGTGATTCTTTTTCAAATAAGAAATCCTGGGAACATGTTTTGCAAATATGGAATCAGAAGAGAGCAAATCTGCACTTCAAAGACAGTGGCAGTAACTTCCTTAAGTTATTCTCTCAAGATATGTTTCATACTATGATGAAGACTGAAAACTGCAGATTTAAGTCATTGCCAGAAATCTTTCAGGAAAATATTACCTGTTTAGGGAAATAAAATAGCTACTATTGCCAGTTTATGTTTTGAAAGACATAGGAGCATTTGAAAACATACCTCTATCTATTTACTCCACAGCTTTCAAGTGATCCCAAATTTTGAAGTTTCACTTTCTACACTAAGGGTCAATTTCCTGGCAGTGCCTATCAGACCTGTATGTGGTCCCCCAGAAGATATATAGATAATTAAACTTGGCTAGTTTCAATTTGGCTCACATTATAACTATTGAGCATTTTTTGAATTTGCCCTCTCACGCCATTGTGTAGCATGAGGAAAGAAAGCAAACTGCACTATATTGAGCTGAGTTATCATTCAGATAAAAACATTAAGGAAATTCACCGGAAACAGTTTTGTGTGTGGTTACATCATTGACGTCAATTCAGAAGTTCTGTGTATCTCAAGAACAGATGTCAGTTTTCAAATGTTTTGTATTATAAATAAATTGGCTTTTGACCTGAGTAATGAGATAGCTGTACTTTGGCTGTAAATACAATTACTTATGGATAAACAACTGCAGATTTCCAGCTCTGAGACGTGTTGACTTACAGAAATGCATGGGGGAAAAAAAAAAAGAAAAAAGAAAAGAAAAAAAGGCAGAGACAAAAAATGCTGTTCTGAGGGTACAGAGTATATTACCAAGAACTGGAGTAAATAGATTCGAATAATTCATTTTAATTAACATAGTGACAAGTATGAATGAAGATATGCTGAGATCTAATGAATGAAATCTTAGTGATTTCTCATTTTACATTATATTTTTTAGACCTTTGGAGTCTGATCAGTAGGTTAAGAAAAAATAATTAAAAAAAAACCCAAACCTCAAAAACTTCAAACCTGAAATGAATTTATCTTTGACAAAACTCCATCTTTGTCTTGAGAGCTGAGGCAATGCTGATTTGCTGTCACTTATTCAGGTGAGTTCTCCTTTCTCACAGATTTTAAAGGAGTACTTAGTTGACATAGAAAGCTGAAGCTGCCGTAACAGAAGGAGCTGTGATAAGTTCAATCAAGGACTCAAAATCAGCTCCACAAATTTTCACTGAAGTATATCAGTCTGATCTTCTAAACTTGCAAAGCAAAGTTTGTATTAGAGTGAGGGACAAAGTCCAAACTGATACAAAGAAAGCCACCACTTCTTCAGTCCCCATAACTGAATGGAATCAAAATTGGCCTAACTCTACCCTTGCCATCTCAAAAACCAGATTATACTGAAAAACTCTTGCTATTAAGTATTTTTAAGGTTTAAAAGACACTAACACCTCACTACTAACTGGTAGTCTTTCAAAATGAACTTGTTTAGTCCTTTCTTATATTACTGTCTTGAAACCTTAAGAGGTAGATTATCTGTTCTTAGATTTGATAATGTTGATGACAAAACTGTCTCCTTTGTTCATTTTCCTTACATTCATTATACCAGTTCTGAAAGTTCCTATGGATGGAAACAAACCACAGTGAGTGAATTTGCACCCTCCTGCTGAGGTATTGCATTTCTACAGTAAACTTGGCTTTCACAAAAACTTTCTACTGCAAGATGATGAATCTCTTGGCTTTGGGTGCTTTGATGTCCTCATTTCTTTCTTTGATGACTTCACAAGGGACTACCAGATAAATTAATTAAATGTCTGTTCAGAAAAGAAGACATTTTTAAAGCAATCTAGAGGAAATGTTATAAATATAGTTAGTAGAGTTACTATAAATATTTCACTAAAAATGCTTTTCTCTGAAAATAGTGGTCCAAGAAGACATGTCCATGGATCTATCCTGTTTTGTTTTGTTTACTATCCAAAACCTGAGGCAAAAAGACTAAAAATCAGGAAAAAAAAAAACCTCACAATGTGAAAAATGCTCCTTAAGAATAGGAAAAAAAACTTTGTACATCTGCCTAAAATGTGGAACTGGAGTTTTTTAGTTAAATATGGACTATTTTTTAGAAAAATAATTAATTTTCAGCATTGGTTCCCCTCCTCCAAAAATGGTTTTTAATACCAGTTCCAAAATATCTTTCCATTAGAGACTTAAGCAAAGGCTGCATGATAGCCACTCAGAAAAGTGAAAGCTGGCTCAGCAAATCTCTGTTGGCACAGGATTTGAGAGATTTTATGTCTTTTTCTTGCCTTGGAGACAATTAGCTTCTCTTTGCTTCAGTTCCACTTCTGGAAGAAAAGTGAAGAACTAGAGATTCCTAAACTCAAGTAGAAATTTATAGGATTGATAGCTTGAGATTCGCAACAGGCCTACATAATACCATGAATTTCTAAGAGCATCAATTCGTTGTCACTGGTTATCTCAGATCAAACTCTAAATCCAAAACCACCATCCACTTATGATTATTTGCTATGATTAATACTAGAGGAGCTGAAACTCTTGAAGTTGAGTCGTCCCTGCCCATGGCAGTGGTGTTGGACTAGATGATCTTTCAGGTCCCTTCCAACCTAAACCATTCTACGATTCTATGATTCTATGAAGTGCTTGAGGACTCACATAATTTCAAAGTATCCTGAACATCTTGCATTACATTTTCATAGTGTTCAGTGCTTGAACCACTCAGTGTCAGGCTAACACTTGATGGAGGCACAGAGACTACACTTACACCATTCTATGTGTAGGCAGAAACCATTTTAAGATACAACTCAAATTCATTCTTTGTACATAAGAGAAGCCACCTTAGTATAAGACTGATTGTGAAAACTAATAAGAGGAAGAAAGGTAAGAGCGAAGAAATGGAGTGTAGGGTTTTGTTGCTTGAAGAATTGTTACAGAATTTTAGCTTGCTGAAATCTGGGTGTCTCTGTATCATACTCCATCACACAATGTGAACTTCCTTACAATCTGTATATGTTTTATAATTGAATTGATAGAAAATGATAAAGGGAAAGTTCAGTGTTCTTTTGAAACTTATGGTTGCTTTTGGAAACTCTACAGGCTAGTCTTCATAGTATCTTATTAAAAGTGCTAGGAAATCTTAAGGAGGGAAAAAAGCATTAGAGATCTATAACTTGGACTGCCATCTGGACCTTGCTTCAGTGGAAATGTTATCTTATTTATATACAGAAGAAATTAATAATGACAATGCATAATATATATATTAACCCTTGGAAAATGCCTTTGCAGAGTATACAGAACTGACATTGATTAAAGCAGAAATCCCACATGTGTTTTTGTCCTGTTCTAAATTATTCAGATCCTGGCAAGTCAGTGCTTCATACACATCCAAAAATAAATAAATCTTTGACAAACCAAACATTTTTGAATGCTGTATTTTGAAGAAGAGAAAGAGAAATTGTATGTCCATCCACAAAAATAAGGAAAATTAATTTATTATTGGTTGGGAGAAGATTTGTTCCTTTCTGAAAAACAGAAGGATTTGCCTTGTTATCCTAATAAATTCCAAGTCTTTGGAAATGTCAGAACCACAGAGGGCTGCAGTCTTTCTTTCTTTGGTTGTTTTTTTTTTTTAATCTGCTTTAGCTTTCCTGCCTGAACAGGATTCAATAATTCATATTTTCGAGCACCAACTCATTTCCATTGGGGAAGGATAGAGATCTTTAGGATCAGACACTAGATAAACCTAAAAATATTTACCATAAAGGAGGACTAAATGTTATAGTTCTTTTATTAAAGAACTGCCCAACAAGCACTGACCTGCACTTTCCCAATAACTCTTCCCTCACCCTCTTCTGTAAAATGCATGCTTTGCTTTTTCTCATTATTTTGACTCTGCATTGTTCTCAGCACTTCACTATTTCAAAATGCCTTAAAAATATTAATGAATCCGTAGTATGGATTTACAAATTACTGTAATCAGTGCAATTCATAGCTCTAAATAGAATTGTGATCCCACTTAATAAAGACAATCATCTGCCCTAGGCAACCTCCAGTCTAATAGAGGGGTCAGACAGAGGGTAGCACTACAATTGTGTGATGAATGAATGGTTTACGTGTCGGGAACAGACATGAAGTGACGAGGTGTTTTACCAAAGATCCCACAGGATATCTGTGGCTGAACCAGGCATACTGTATGGGATTAGTCTGACCACACAGTGAAGTTTACAATGTGAAAACATATACCTGTGTCTTATAGTCAGTAGCCAGAAGTAGGCATTGGTTGTGTGAATGTCATTTCAACCTAAAAGGAAACATCTAAATATAAGGTATAAAGTGTCTAAACCCAACTCTTTGATCTATCATAAGCAGAAATATAAGTATTGAGCTCAGCAGCAGACATCTAGAATATAGAGACACAAAGTTAGGTGAGATGGACCTCACCCCGTGCTTTTGTATTGCAAGACTGCTCAGTTTTTCTTCAGTGCTTCTTGAAAGAAAAAATCAATAATTCCCATTTTAAAGATGATAAATTGGAGAGGCAAAGAAAAGAAAAGAAAAGAAAAATAAGAAAAAACGACGGGTGTTACTGTAACTTCTTTGTAGACAGCAAACTATTTGAATGAGATCCAGAACCCTGATTGAGCAGTGAAAAGGCAGAATTAGACACATCAGAAAGGAGTCAAAACAGCTATATGACTTTGGGACCTTTTCCAGAAAGTAGGCATCTCTTCCTGTTTGAATAAAATTAGCAAAGACCAATCTGTTCTTGGAATATCTTGAAATTTGGAAAGAGACCTTTACAATCTCAGCACCTCAGTCCTCTAAGCAAGGCTCAGGCTCTCTCAGAATCCATTTCCTTGCACTTTCCCATGTTTTATTTGTAATGGCATCAGTCTTCATCCATGCTCCGAATATTTTGCAGACATTCAGAAATCTCTTGCATGAAAACTCTGCAGCAGAATAATATCTGCCTTGAATAATATCAACAAGTCCCTTCAAGGAAAAAAAAGACTAAGATCCTACAAAATGCCTATCATCTCCATTACCCTTAACACTCCTCGGCTCCTAAGTTCCCTGCTAACAACACAAACTCATACTGCCTCTTAGGGATGCTATTTATTTATTGCTATTTTCCATCTCTTTCTTTATGTGTATCAGAAGCTTTAGGTAAAGTTGACATCTTTGGGCTTCAGGCTGTTGAGGACACGGCATCTAATTAAAGCATTACATTACACAAGCTGCGACATTCCAGAATACTCTTTTATGACTGAATTCACAAAGCAGAAATGTTATTACCTGCAACATCTTCATTTTCTTTTTTTCAGCATGAAGGAATAAGTTGTGATAGCAGCTGATAGCAAGAGAAAAGGAAGTAAATCCCCAAGTACCTCACACACAACCAGTGCCCCTTGCTGCGTAGAATTGTTCTGACATAGGTGTTGTCAGGTTGTTGGCGAGAAGGCTCTGCAAAAACATCTCACAATATTCCCAATCTGACAGTCTGACACTGAGTACTGTTTTGCTTCAGGGATATTCATATTAATAGAGGATATGAATTCAGCTTGAGAAAAGGGGATGGAAATTGGCCCTATGAGAAAGTGATCTAGCCTCCTGGACATGCGTTACTCTGACCCTGAGGGACCCCTGATCATGTTCCCTGCCACGGATTCTTGTCCTTCTCAGTCACTTCCTTCAAGAGACTCTTTTATGGGATTCCTGCCGTTTTGGTGTTTGAAAAGAAGGTTATCACAAAGAAACAGATCAGTGGGATTGTTGCATATATTCTTAAAAGCTAATATTTTGCCCATGTATTTAGAGGAGCAGAGAATCATCAAGCAATGATTGTGATGGTGGCTTTTTTGTTATGTTTTGGTTTGCTTCTGTGTTTATTTTCTAAAACAAACTCTTGTCTTTATACAATATATTATTTTAAAAGTATGAATCTTTGTGTTTCATATTGCCTTCTACAGTTATGTAGGAAAACCTGCAGTCCTCTACTCAGATCAGCTTTGGACTGTATATATGATTATGGAATATGCGCCTCTGAGTCAAAAAGCAGCAGTAGGCATCTTCCAACCATGTGAGCAGTGTAGCTACATGCTGAGTCCTAGTGACCAAATATTCAGGATTTTTGAGGTGTTCTTTCACCTAGCTTTTAATTAAGTAAATAATTTGAAGAATAAATGCGAAAAAACACTTTTTCCAATGCTATTCAATTTCTGAAGAGACTCTAGAATGACTTTTTTTCTTTAAGAAAATATTCAAAAATTCAACAGAAACTTGCATGGTTCCTGGCAGAGAGGTAATGTTCAGTGCTAATCTTTACTCACGACTCAAATCAAACCAAATGTTCAGGCTTTCTAACTTTCAGAAAACTTTGGCTAAGTTTCTATTATGTGCCTCAGTTTTGCCAAAGATGTAGATACCTGAATATATTTAACTAAATATATTTCTCCAAGGCAACAGAAGCCAAAAGTCTGTCCGTATATCATGGGCATCACCCAACTTCGTACTTTTTCAACCTCATACTATTTACTGGATAAATGGTTAACATTAGAAGTTGCCGTAAACTGGATGGTGTGTATCTAAGCACAGGTTTATAAAATTTACATTTTAAAAGCTCACAGTTGATTTGAATTCAAAATATGCAGTAGAGAAATAAAATTATCTTTTTAGTGTTCTTTTCGTCTGTCAGAAATCTACACATAAAGGAAAACCAATGGCCTAGCACTAAAAACTGTTGTTTCATTTTGGGCTGGTTTTTTTGTTGATTTTTTTTGTTGTTGGTTTTTTTTTCCAGAGTTTATAAGAAGTTTCAATGGCTTTTCAGCCTGGTCATCTGAACTGAGAAAGCCAAAAGAGTGCTGAGTTTTCTCCAGAATTAAATTGATGAATAAGATTCATATGTCCTGATGCAGCTAACCATGGACTACATCAAAGCTATAAAGATTTATACCAAGCGGAGCTTTATGTCTGTATCATGGTCCCATAATCTGACAAACTCCTTTTTTTCTTT